>NW_027070233.1:86542-128995 GCF_002906115.3 Quercus suber
AAAAAAAAAAAAAACTTTTTACATTCCTCACGTACCCTACTATAAATAAACTTATACCCACAAAATGAAGAGAGCTTCCAGAGAGAATTTTGATAGAGAAACCCTAGAGAAAACTAAGATTGACTCATCCACAATCTTAGACTTTTGATTCTCCAAATTCCTCTACTCTCACCCTCTCCATTGACATACCTTTGAGAGGTTTATTAGCTAAATCCTTATCTCACCATACCCATATCAGTGATGAGGTATTTTGGTACTTAGGAAGTAGTTTAAAGATGATCAATTCACTTGGTTGATGCAATGGGCTTATTACAGGATCTGGAAAACTAGAAAAGACACGGTTAGGCTTAACTAGTTGGTAGCAGGAGCTTGAAGGGCTCAAGTACATTGGGTATACCAAGCTTGGAGGGCCTTTTCTTATTTGTGTACCCCAACTTTATTCTCTAGTGAATCATTTTACCACTTGGAGGGCGGCAGAGAAGTTTTTCGCCGAGTTCTTTGGTTTCCTCTTCGATAACACTTGCCAGTGTTATCTTTGTGTTTGCATCACTCTAACCCTTACTTTCTACCTTTAATTGTTGTTATGTTGTGATTAATTATGGTGTAGAGTTATCTTTTTGTTTGGGTTTTTTGCTTGTACCTATTATTCCACACATCTATTGTTTGGGTATAAGCTTGTGTTTGTTAAATTTGAAATTGGAGGTCTAAACATTTATTAGTGTTTTACACACTAAGTGAGCTTTCAGTTTGCATAAACAATGCATGTTTTTGGTCTACGAGTTCATGGAAGGGGGAAGCCTATTTTATGCCTTACGCAATGATGTTGAGGCTGTGGATTTGGATTGGGCCAAGAGAGCAAATATCATCAAAGGCATAGCGCACGCCTTATCTTACATGCATGCATCATGAATGCATCCTAATAATTGTTCATCGAGGTATAAGTAGCAACAATATTTTGTTGAACTTTGAGTTAGAAGCATTCGTTTTTGATTTTGGCACGACTAGACTTCTTGATCCAAATTCCTCCAATCAAACTTTAATTGTTGGGAATCAAACTTTAATTGTTGGGACTTATGGTATATTATTGCTCCAGGTGAATTATATATAATTTCATAATACTCTTAGCTATAATTCTCATCATACTCGTGCTAGTTAATTAGAAACAATTACTTTTATGATGGAAGTGTTCTTGCACTAGCAAGTCTTGTCCAAATGTCCAGAAAGAAAAGTAAAAAAAAATGATTAAAGATAAACAAAAAATCTTACATTTTTTCATACCTATTTTTGTCCAATACTTGCAGAATTGGCCTATACTATGAACGATGATTGAAAAAAGTGATGTTTATAGTTTGCTGGTGTAGTGGCATTAGAAATATTAATGGAAAGACACCCAGGGCGAAACTCTTGACATCATTATCATCATCTCAAAGTGTGATGCTAAACGAAATATTAGACAAGCATTTTCCCACCTCCAAATCATTCGGTAAAGGAAGATGTTTTTCTTGTTGCTACAATGTCATTTGCTTGCTTACGAACTAAGCCAAAGTCTAGGCCAACAATGAAATGGGTGTCCCAACAATTTCTTTCTCACAAGAAAACCAATAATGAACTCCTTACAAGCAGTTTCACTATGGCAATTGAGGAACAAGAAACTTACACGTTGGAGAGCGTGAAACTTAATATGGAAGCGCTTTTTCAGTTGAGAGCTATATTGTTTGATGAACTCCTATGAAAAAAATGTTATGTATTACAATAGAATTATCTTAAAATTCCTGTTTGTAAGTTGTATTTGTGTTCTAATAATCAGAGCCGGCCCTAGGCCTAGGCCACTTAGGCCATCGCCTAGGCCTCCTACTAGAGAAAAGCCCCCAAATTTTGGGGCAAAAATTGATATTTTTTATAGAATTTTTTTTTTTTTTAGAGATATAGGAAAAAGAAATTAGTTTTACATTTTTGTTTCTACTTTTAAGAAACCTTAAAGTATTGAGTAATGTTAAAGATAATATAGTTTTAAATACATGAGTCTTACAAATATATGTGTCACTAATCATAAGAAATGATTCAAATAGGAAAATGCTAAAAATATTATAATTTTATTTCAAAACCTTATAAATTGATATGACAATTAATATGATTTATGAATACCAACAACTTATTAAATGCATTTTTGAATTATTTTTTATGATTGGTGATACATTTGTAAGCCTCATATTGTAAAATTATAATATCTCTAACATCGTTTATTCAAATACTTCTTTATTATTTTCCTGAAGTATTACTAATGACTAATCACATTCATTACTAAATCGTTTGTAAGTTTGTTTTATAGTAAACTATGTTATAGCTTTAACATTTTTCCACAAAAAAGCCATATTTACAAAATAAGAATGGATATTTGTTATAAAAGAATTATGATATTAAACGCTAGTTAATATTATTTAAGTGAATAAAAGGCCACGTTCAAATATATCGCCTAGGCCTCTAATTTGTTGCCCTGCTAATATCATATCATATGTAATTGCGGAGGTTACAAAGGCCTCCCTTGCCTCCAACTCCTCCCTTTCTTTTCTACTCCAATCGTCCACTCACCCCTCTTTTATTTCTGTAAGCCCGAACCCCACGACCTCCTAATTCAGTTCAACCTGCTAGTGATTCGAGACCTTACTATGAGTTAATTTCAAAATTATAACACAACAAAAAATTAACGTACATAACAAATTTAATAAAAGAAAGATCTAACTGAAGGGATTTGACTGTATAAGTGACATAGGTCAACACCATTAGGCATGAATTTTGATTCTCACGGAATTCCATTTGATCATCAAATTTCACGGATTCTTGACTTTTTATTCAACTTCTTACTATTCGACTTATGATAGAAATTTGAGCTCTATGTTCTATGCCGAATAAAATATATAGCAACTGTTGTGAAAAATTGTTTAAGCAAGCATAAAGAAGAGAAAAACAATGGAGAGAATTTTTATGTGGTTTTGGCAGTGTCTTAGTATAAGGGAGAGGCTGCTATCAATCCACTATATCAGAAATTAAGGTTATAACAATTATATATAGAGGAGTAGAAGACTATATGCTGGAATCCCGAAAATACCTTGATGCCCAAAAGGCCTTAAGTCAGTTGAACCAATAACAAATATAAGCAAACTCTAATGGCAAGAAAATTATAATGAAACATTTGTTAAAAATTCATGTAGTATCAATATACTCTTGTTTACTAGATTTTAATACTGCTGACGCAGTATTATTGATATCAAATATTTTTTAATTTTTACATTTAATTTTATAACTTGTTAAGTTATGCAACTATACGTAGTAAACGAAAAGTAGTGGGTTATGTAATCAATATTGGATAAAACTAGAAAATATCCAGTACTCATAGTGTCATAAATCAACAAATTGTGAATTTAATTTTTTTCCTGATCGTTGATCCTCGTTTGAATACATAGAATGTTTAATATATTAATATATATAATATTTCTTAAGCCCGTATTGACTGACTGGAGTCAATCTATGCAAAGGGACCCATGCAATAGTAAATTAGCTGCTTTGATCGGAGAACGATGGCACTACGAATAATACAAAAATATTTCAGAGAAAAATACAGACACGGAAAATTTATTTGACAGTAACAGGATCTTGACTTGAAGTCATAAGAGCTAACCATAATTGGGGCTAGATGAGGTTTGGTCCTCATTGGCATTTGCATGGGTGGTCCCCTTCCTTGACAGGTCGCCGGTAATCAATTGTCTTCACTGAAAAATCCAACCAAAAAAATAGAGAGCACCAATAATGCTACTCGGTCACTATCAGATGGACTCAATCTTACGGTAATTATCCAACGTGGTTTTTATTTTTATTTATTTATTTTTTTAAGTAACAAGATCTTGACTTGAAGTTAATAAGAGCTAACCCATATTTGGGGCTAGGTGAGTTTGGTCCTCATTGCATATGCATGGATTGTTTCCCTTTCCTTGACAAGTCACTATAATTAGGGGTGGCAAAATAAACCCAAACTCATTTGCCCGTCCAAACCTACCAAAATCTATTGAACTCAAACCCACCCAATTATTAGTTAGGTTAAATGGACATTAACCCAATTAGACCTAATAATATTGGGTTTTAATTAAAACCCATTGAATCACATTTAACCTAAAAACTATATACTCATATTCAACCCAGCCATTTCTCCAAAAAAAAAAAAAAAAATCAACCCAGCCCTTTCCATTAAAATAAATAAATAAAAATAAAACGTAGTTTTAATAATAAAAAATCTGGACTAAACAAATGAAAATTAACCATCCTGTGATTTTCTCGGTAACCAAACAGAGTCCAAATATTTTAAGAAATTTAAGAGAACATTTGAAACTCAAATATACAATTCTCTTTCTCTTTTCCAGGATTTTCTCCCCAACCAAACAGAGTCCAAATTTTAAGAAATTGAAAGAGAACATTTGAAACTCAAATATACAAATTCTCTTCTCTTTTCTAGGATTTTTTCCCCAACCAAATAGAAATATTACTCTCAAATAAAAAACAATTAAAAAGAAGAAGAAGAATAAAACGTAGTTTATAATAATAAAAAAATCTAGAAGCAATTGTTATCTGATTCGCTAGTTTCGCGAATTGACCTTTTCTAGTGGCACCCATGTAATTAACTTTACCAAGGAGGGCAAAAATTGGACTCAAAACGTTTCACCACCGACTCGTCTCCTTCGGCGAATATCGCCAACCTTCCACTTTTAGCCCTAAGATTGCTGCCGGATACTGGTGCATCGATGGAGAAGCAATCTTTGGAGGAAGCGGCGGCGGATATCTCGGCGACGAGGGAGGGTTCGGAGGACGTCGGAGGTAGGGTCGAGTAAGACGGAGCGGACGCCGGTTCCGATCTAGATCTCTCTCTCTCTCTCTCTAAACCCAGATCATTCTCTCTCTCTCTCTCTCTCTCTCTCTCTCTCTCTCTCTCTCTTAAGTCTCAACCCACTGATACAAATATATGATTTTAAGATTTAAAAAATTAATTTAATTAAATTTTTAAAAATTGTAAATTCAGAATTTTATTTTTAATTTTCTACCTTGGCTTTTTTTTAAATTAAAATGTTGATGTGTCAAAAAATGCAAACTAAAATATTTTGGTACTTTGGTCTTTTCACTTTAAGGGTATTTTGGTAATTTTGATAATTGGGTAATTGGGGTTTACCCATTATAATTAGGTTGGATTGGGTTTGGGTTAAAAGAAATTAGTTTAAATGGGTTTTAATGGATGAATGAGTTTTATATACCCAACCCAATTATGTCCGCCCCAAACCCACCCATTTGACACCCCTACTAGTAATAAATTGTCTGTAGATTTTTAATGTGCTATATGAGAGGGCCATTTAATCTACTCGGTCACTTATCAGATTTTTAATTCTCAATCGATTTTCAATTTTCAACTATAGTCTCTAATATATAAGGATAACACTAAACCTAAAAGTCTAAATCTATATATTTTTATCCAATTATATTATATTATCCACTAATTAGGGGTTAATTATCCAATGTAGGATTTCTAACAATTAACTAACCACATTATTTACCAAAAAAACTACCCACATTATTCTCACAAGAATATTTTAACAAATTTGCCACTTGTTGCTACAGAAATAGTCATCCAAGGACAGTGCAATGGAGAAATGTTTCACCTCAATTGCATTAGGAGGAAAATCCAACCCAAAAAAAAAAAAAAATCCAAGATTCTTTTATACTGGACTAATCTTTGATAAGCCAAAAATGTATTGATCCCTTTAGTAAATCAATTAATTAATTATTTGAGTCAGTTAATTAAGTCAATTTAACATGCAATAAACGTGGTAACACAAACAAATCACCAACTATGTTAAATGTAGCGGAAAATAAATTTGACATAGGTGATTTGTTTACGAATGGGGAAAATCACCAGAGCAAAACCCCACCGGGTGAATTTAAGGTTACCACTCCCGAGAATCCATTATTATCAAAATAAGTGATTACAAGTAAAAGGAATTCCAATACCTAATACCAACTTATAGTTGCACCCTTACCTCAATATCTAATTGGACTTGTGATGTAGCGGCAATCTCTCTATTCAATGCATGAATCATAGTACGTGACTAACCAATGATGCACGGATCCCAATATGTGACTAACACACCAACTTGAGGAAGATTGTTGGCTGTAAAGTTCTTCAGTTCATCTATAATGAAGACCAGGAAGCTCCTTAATTACAAAACCCTTGGCGCAAAATGAAATAGCTTCTACAAAGAGAAAGATGAACTAGAGCAATTTTGTCTCCGGTCACAATATGCGTGTAACAACAATTGCAACAACCTTGTATCACTTTGCATTCCTTGTAACGGCCCTTAAAATAATCTTTATATGTGTTTAGGGTTGTGAGAAAAGAAACCCTACACAAATACTCATGAATATGTATGAAATCAAATTTGGAAATTCTAATTTCATAATTCTCGACAGATTCAGCTTCTATCAAGCTTCAACATTAAACCTCGATAGAAATCAAATTTGGAAATTCTAATTTCATAATTCTCGACAGATTTAGCTTCTGTCGAGCTTCAACATTAAACCTCGATAGAAAGGATTCTGTCGAGACATTTGTCGAGCTTCAATGACCAGCACTTCTTTATTTGTTTCTTGGTCAGACTTGCATGATTTCAATACTAAACTTAAACACTTGTTTCTTGACGGACTAAACACATCCTAGATCTACCAAATTACAAGTAAATTGCGTTTTGTTAAAGGATTAGCCAATTTACATAACATATGTCTTTAACAATTCTCACATATGTCCTAACAATCTTCTTTAGTTTTTCACTTGTAGCTTAATATTTTTTAAGTTACTGGTGGCCTCAAAATTAAGCTTGAGCTATATAACTCCCATTTAAATGTGGGTTCAAGCTGTCTTTAATATGTGAGCCTCAACACATGAGATAAAATAGAGAAATATATCAAACTCAAGACCTTTTATGCTAATACCATGTTAAATTATAGATGCCCCTAAAAATCAAACTATTGGAAAATTATAAATTTAATTATCCAACCACATAATTCTAACAATATCCTTACTCCTTGCAACATCAATTGTTATTGTGGCCTTTCTATTTATTTATTTATTTTGGGGGAATAATTGTTATTGTGCCCTTGGTTCCCTTTGAAGCATATTTTATAATTTACTGTTGATTAGTATCAGGAGGTTTAGATAGCAAAAACCAACTTTAACATGTAATATCTAATAATTATAAGAAGTGCTACATAGTACATCCACAATATTTTCACAGCAAATCATAAATGGTGAGTTGTTATTGATTCTAATTTAAACCTATTACTGAAATTACTTATTTCTCACCAATAACAACTTGTCATTTAAGATTGATTGTGAAAGTATTTTGAAAATGTTGTGAGTATAGCATTTCTCAATAAAAATGCTAAAATGGGGGCTAACTTGAATCGATCCATACTAAAATGGACTCAAACAAATCCAACCATTTGCCTATCTAGATACACTTGAAAGTTGTGTCGAGAAAGAGAAGTGGAGAAGCAAGATGGAATATTCATTCTTAGAGTGCATTTTTTTTTTATTCGTGACTACAAGCACTTAAAGGCCGAAGATCCGTGAGGACATTATGTGGAACCTTAACAAAGTGTTCACAATTCACATTAAGATTATTGGTAACGACTCCTGACTTGGAAGTTGGAAGTGCAAGCTACATAGAAAGTCCGCTAGATACAGTCATCCAAAGACAGCAAAATTTGAAAAATCATGAAATATGATAATGAAGAAATTTCCTAGACATATCCAAAATGTCTAGAATATTCCAAAAATACCATAAATTTATATTTCATCCTCTCGCATGAATTGTGAATTATAAATTTCTCAATTCATATGAGAGGGAGAGTACAAATTTATGGTACATTAGAGTATTATAAAAATTACCTACCCAATTGACACCTACCTGAAAAGTCCAATCATTTCATGCATCTTCAACTAATTCCTTTTTTTTTTTTCAACGTAAGTTAAAAAATTGTGAAAGCATGTCAAAAGATCCAGCTCCCTTTGATGGTTTTACTTTGATCCGTGTTATAATATATATATATTAATATATATAGAGAGAGAGAGAGAGAGAGAGAGAGAGAGAGAGAGAAATGTTATAGTAAAACTTGGTTAAAAATCCTTTTGTGTTTTTTTTTTTTTAAATAATAATAATTTAGAAGTCCATACATATTGACTGGAGTCAATCTATGCAAAGGGACTCATGCAATTAGGGGTGTGCAGAAAACCCACCGACCCGCCAAACCCAACTTGACCTAACCCGACCCGCCGGATTGGGTCGGTTTTTAAGCTTGGTGTGTTGGGTTGGGTCACAAAAATTTTTTTATAGGGTCGGGCTGGGTGTGGGTCATAAAATTACAAACCCGCCAAAACCGACCCGATCCACCCATATTTAATATATATTTAAAATATATTATATATTATTAATAATTTTTTTTTAAAATCAACTGTAAATTTAATATATACTAATAATAATATATTTAATATATACTAAAATAATATTATATACTATAAGTGCTTATATATATATATTATATATATATATTATATAATATATACTAATAATAATATTATATATTTAAAATATATATAATATATACTAATATAATAATAATAATAATAATTTGTCAAACCCATGAATTCAACCCGACTCATGCACACCCCTACATGCAATAGAAAATTTGATGCTCTGATCTGGGTAATGGTGGCAGTATGAATAATACAAAAATCTTTCAGAGAGAAAAATACAGACGCGGAAAATTTATTTGATAGTAACAGGATCTTGACTTGAAGTTAATAACAAGTGGGTCCTCAATGACAAGTCGCCACTGATAATAAATTGTCTACGACTTCTAGCGGCAAGTAGCAACGAAAATTTTTACTATATCAGAGCACCAATTAATCTAGTCGGTCACTAATCAGATTTTAATAATAATTATTATATTATTATTTATTATTATTATATTTGGATAAGTTTGCTTTAAAACTTCGAAGAAACCAGAGCCGGAAAAATTTTTTGAAGTAAAAAATATGGAATATAAAAGCTTTATAATAAATCTAAGCTAAAAGTGAAAACAACATTAAACAGAAATTAAAAAAAAAAAAAAAAATGCAACGGAGGCTGACATGAATCCATCTTGTATAGTAACTTGACTGGCGCAAATCTAATTAACTCCATTTTTTTACGTACGATTTACAAAATTGTGAAAGCGCAACAAAAGATCCAGCTCCCTTTGATGGTTTTACTTTGATCAGATTTTGAATAGATAAAATGTTTTATCATCTATGTAAATGATATATATATATATATATAAGAGAAGTTTTGTGGTTAAAAATCATTTCTGTGTGTGTGATTATTGGCAGAGGACCCCACGCAGTAGAAAATTAGCAGCTTTGATCGTGAAATGATGGCAGTCATGGCACTATGAATAATCGGTAAATATTTTAGAGAGAAAATATTTATTTGACAGTGATAGAATCTTGACTTGAAGATAATATGAGCTAACCCATATTTAGGGCTAGGTGAGTTTGGTCCTCATTGCATTTGCATGGGTGTTTCCACTAATAAATTTTCTACACTGAAAAATCAAAGAACCATGACTTCTAGAAGCAAGTAGCAACTGAAGTTTTTGCTACATGAGAGCACCAATTAATCCACTCCGTCACTTATCAGGTCTTTAATTCTCAACCGATTTTTAATTTTCAATTACTCTCTAATGTAAAAATAAAAATAAAAATACATAAAAACTTAACAATGACCGATAAACCCATGTTAAAAAAATCTGAACAGTGACAAAGTTTAACTATGCTTAATCTCGAATACATGCAGGCACTTACCCATCCCATGTGAGTTCGTCCCTGACGTGAAATTTACATGCCTTTCCCATTCAATATTTTAGTATTTGGTTGTGTCACAATGATAAGATTAAAGCACCGTCTGGACAAGTGACAAGTCAATACTAGGAAATGCAAGCTTTTTAGAAAGTCCGTTGGATACATTCAATCACATCACAATGTGGAAAAATAGTTGCGCTATGATAATGAGGAAATTTCCAAGAAGAATTCATGAAATCCAGCAGTTTGATTACGAGTATCTTTTCTGCGCTTCAATCAGAGTCAGGTTGGTATTCTTTGGAAGTCAAAAAAAGTGAAGATACCCACTATTCACAATCTAGCCGTGTCTCACTTACTAAAGTGTGTTGAGACATGGATATAAAAATCGACCGTTTGCCATTACCCTCATCAATCATATACTTCAACATGGCACCCAAAGTTTCCATTTCCGTTGTGGTAGTAGCATGGGTCCTTTGTGTCTTCATGCATTCCACAAATATGTTTATTGCAGCTGTCTCTGTGGCAGCATCTGAATCATCACTAGAGGCGAAGGCTCTGCGGGAGAGTGGGTGGTGGAGTGGTCTCTCCAACGAAACGTCCTTAAATCATTGCAAGTGGAATGAAATAGAATGCAATGATGGTGGAAGTGTTACAGGGATTTTCATGGACGACATCTATCTGGGAGATAATAATATTTGGAAGTTCAACTTCTCTTCCTTCAAAAATTTAGTCAGTCTTAGTCTTTGGAATACTGGACTTCGAGGAAGCATCCCTCAACAGATAGGTACTCTTTCAAAACTCATCCTCCTAGATCTTTCCAGTAATAATCTTACAGGTCACCTCCCTCTTTTTCTCACGAACCTCACTCAATTAGAAAGTTTTTACATTTACCAAATTCTAATCAGTGGGCCCATTCCCGAAGAATTGGGAAATATAAAAAATCTTCAAATATTATATCTGGGCTATAACAAACTCACAGGATTAATTCCTTCAGCTCTGGGCCATTTAACCAATCTCAGGGTTTTGTATTTGTCTTCTAATATGATCACTGGTTCCATACCCAACAAATTGGGAGATTTAAAAAATCTTCAAGTATTATTTCTGGGAAATAACAAACTCACAGGACTAATTCCTTCAGCTCTGGGCCATTTAACCAATCTCAGGGGTTTGTATTTGTCTTCTAATATGATCACTGGTTCCATACCCAACAAATTGGGAGATTTAGAAAATCTTCGAGTATTATCTCTGGGAAATAACAAACTCACAGGACTAATTGCTTCAGTTCTATGCATTTTCACCGATCTCCACAATATGACATATTTGTATCTTAATTCGAACCAATTCAACGGCTCCATTCCCATAGAAATAGGCAACATGAAGAGTCTTACATACTTGAACCTCAGCAACAACAACATCGTTGGTGAAATCCCTTCCACTATACGTCATTTAACTAATTTGTCCTTTTTGTCCCTTAGTTGGAATCAAATCAGTGGTTCTATCCCCATAGAATTAGCTAACTGCTCTTCACTAGCCAACTTGTCTTTAAGTCACAATTACTTAAATAGAAGCATTCCCTCTCAATTCAGTGACCTTATTTCTTTACGTTTTATTGACCTCAGCTACAATAATCTCATAGGCAACATTCCCCTTTATCTTGTTAACTTGGAATTTAACCTGTCATACAATTCTTTGGAGGGTCAAATCTCAAATATTTTCCAAAATCATAGTTTTGATGCATTTATCGGCAATAAGGATTTATGTGGTGACTTCAAAGGTTTCTCTCCTTGCCTTTCATCTTCCCAAATCATGAGCAAAATAAAAATCTCACTTCTCCTCACAAGTTTCATTGTGCTTTTACTTCTTTGGTGTTTTTTCTACTCTCGATGTTGGGTTATAGGGAAAACACAATCCAATCCAAGCAGAACAAAAAATGGGGACTTGTTCTCAATATGGAATTTTGATGGAAAAATTGCATACGAAGATATCATTGAAGCAACAAAAGACTTTGACATTAGATATTGCATTGGAACAGGTGGTTATGGTAGTGTTTACAAAGCACAATTGCCTAGCGGTAAAGTTGTTGCCCTAAAAAAACTTCATCACTTAGAGGCTGAGGACCCAAGTTTTGACAAGAGTTTCAAGAACGAGGTACAAATGCTAACGGAAATTCGGCATCGAAACATTGTGAAACTTCATGGCTATTGCTTGCATAAACGATGCATGTTTTTGGTTTATCAATACATGGAAAGGGGAAGCTTATTTTGTATCCTAAGCGATGATGTTGAAGCATTGGAATTAGATTGGCCTAAGAGGATGAACATTATCAAAAGTATAGCACATGCCTTATCTTACATGCATCATGAATGCATCCCAGTAATTATTCATCGTGATATATCAAGCAACAATATTTTATTGAACTCTGAGCTAGAGGCTTTTGTCTCCTACTTTGGCACAGCTAGACTTCTTGATCCTAATTCCTCCAACCAAACTTTAGTTGTTGGGACCTAAGGTTATATTGCCCCAAGTGTGTTTTTGTGTAATTATTACAACTATATCCTATCCCTTTAACACCTATTATTTTAAAAGGTTAGCCATGTGTGTGTGTGTGTTTCTCCAAAAAAAAAAAAAAAAAAAGAAATCTTGATTCCTCCAACCAAACGTGTTTGCCTTATTGTTTGTTATATGAATTGAATCATGCAGTGTGCAAGCAATCATTTTCACTATGGAATTTTTATCCAATAGCTACTTTTGACCAACCTTTTCAAGTAGAAAATTTAAAAAAAATATAGGATAAATATATTACATTTTTAAATAGTTTCCATTTATTTTTCTATGCAGAACTGGCGTATACCATGGTGGTGACTGAAAAATGTCATGTTTACAGCTTTGGAATGGTGGCACTAGAAATATTAATCGGGAAACACCTAGGAGAACTCTTGACTTCATTATCAATATTATCTTCTCAAAATTTGATGTTAAACGAAATATTAGATCAACGTTTGCACCACCAAATCATTCAATTGCACAAGATATTTTCTTTGCTGCTTCTGTAGCCTTTGCTGCTTACGCACCAAACCAAGTCTCGACCTACGATGAAATGGGTGTCCCAAGAATGTCTTTCAGGTAAGAAACCACTAGACATCCCCTTGCATGCAATTTCGCTATGGCAGTTAAGGAATCAAGAAGCTTATATGATGGGAGAGAGTGAAACTCAATCACGTAGTGCTTGTTGTTAGGTTGTGTACCATATGGTTTGATGAACTTATGAGAAAAGAAATTGTTGTGTATGAATGATTTTCTTTTTCTTTTTCTTTTTTTTTTCTTTTTCTTTTTTTTTTTTTTTTTGGGTAAGAAAATAAAATTCTATTAGAATGATGTAATTCTGTAAGGTTTATCTATTTTCTTTATGATTTGTGGCCTGTATTTTGCATCATGAAATATAGGTGTCTCATGTCTCTCATCAAAGAAGGAACTATTAGGGGGGACCATGGACGCTCCCTTGAAAGTTTTAATTATAATATTTTCTTATATATATTAAGCAAGAGATTAAATTCTATAAGGATGCAGTATAAAACCCATGTTTTACCCCTCCAATCCTAACATGCCACATCATCTTATCACATATTTAAGAATAAACACAATCACACTCAATCAATTCTAATACCCATATATAAATCCAACCAAATTAGAAATCTATTGAGATATTATTAGGTATGATAGGATGTATTGAATTTTAATAAATTTTAAATAAAATGCTAATGTGGCAATCACTTATTGGATAGTGTAAAACATAGGTTTTACACCCCCATCCTTATAGAATTTAATCTCATTAAGCAAATATTAAAATCATAATATTCTTCTTTCATATTAAAATCAGATGGGACCCATACATGATTTTGTCGTAATACTAGTTTTACGGTTACAAACAATAACAGATCTTTTCATTGTCAAGGGCGAACCCATATTTGGGCTAAGTTGCGGAAAAATGATATGGTGTAATAGAACCGCCCCTATTTGAGAGCACGCTAGGTTCATTAAAAGTTTAATCCTTCATTAGTTCTCTTTAAGAGTGGTTTTTTTATGGTGTCTCACAAAAAATTCATATATAAATAACTTTTCTCAAACCTTTTTGAATATACACCACTGTTAGTTTTTTTTAAACCTTCTCCTCTCTCCCCTTGTATTTGTGTGTGTTAAAATACTTAGTATTCTAAAAGAAAAAAAAAATTCTCAATTGTAATTCTTTAGGCTATTTTGTGTTTTCTTATAATCACTTTTTAATAAAATTATTTTTACCTATCAAAAAAAAAAAAAATATATATATATATTTGACTATGTTAGTTTCTTTTTGGAGTTTAAAAAAGCAAGAAATGCCTCAAATTAAACAACAAATATGTTTAGGAACTAGAAAATTGAATGACATTTTTTGATGCAGTGGTCTGTTAAAATATTGACTAAAAGTATATTTTGATTTTTTAGTACCAAAATGTTCAATATGAATTTTTTTCCGCATGAATGAATGCTTCAAGCACACTTGAGTTGTAACAATGCCAACCACTGAAAAATACTCATTTACTAAACCAGAACCGTGGATAAGGTGACCCTTGGATGAGAACAAGTAGACGAGGATTCTCACACAAACGCAAGTCACACGCAAATCAAGAATATCAAATGTGACAACCAAAAAATGAATAAAGAAGAAGCACTGAAGTGATAAAAAATGGTCGTCCAAAGAAACTAGCTTACTCTTTAGCAATGATAAAAAATGGTAGTCTAAAGAAATTAGCTTGCTCTTCAGTAGTGATAAAAAATGATTGTCTAAAGAAATTAGCTTACTTTTCAGCAGTGATAAAAAATTATCATCCAAAGAAATTAGCTCACTTTCAAGATCAAGTTATGATCCCTTGAATGTCCAAAAAGACTTCAAAAGGCAGATACTAAGAATTCATCACAAAAATACTACCATTTCCAAAGAAGAAAGCAGTTGAAGATAAAGAAGTTTGAATCTAAACAAGCCAAGAGCATTCCCTAAGCCTAATCAGTATAAAACAAAATCAAACTTGGGAATGGGAGGGCAACTGATGAGCCCATAAAAACCATTAAGGTCGTCCATCTTAATGGAAGATCATTGCGTCATTAGTAGGCCATCAAAGATAGATGAGTAACCATCTAACACATTCAATAACGACCATCAAAGGTCTTAAACTCTCTCATCAAGACAAAAAATATTACACTTAGGGTAAAACACCCTCATTTATGTCCAACAGCTACCTACGTCACCTATAAAAGGGATAATTAGTTCATTTGCTAAGATATGTCAAAAACTACTACAAAACACTATTTATATACGAAATAAATGGACTGATACTAACTTAAGCATCGGAGGCTCCCCCACTGGGCACAACTCGCTAGCCTCATCAATCTATCTCTCTTTCATTTTGCAGGTCCTATAAGATCGTCTAATGCTCTGGATTGGACAAGCGACCCAACTGAAGATTTTGGCATCATCAATTTCACTGCATTTAAATTAAGTTGAATTAAATGGTTGAAGAATTTGTCAAAATGCATCAAAGTTTTTATATCCAATAATCATGTATCATCCATACATATGCATTTGGACTTAAAATGTGTCTTTTGCCCTTCATGGATGGATACAAGATTAAAAAACTCTGATCACCTTGGGATACTCGGTCTATATGACATTGCTGAAATGGTTAAACAATACCCAAGTGAATTCTATTATTGAATGAACATATAAGCAATCAAGAGACTTTATTACAATGTCCTTGTAAAAATAAGATGGAGGGCGGTGGTAATGAGTTCAATACTTGCACGGGTTGCCCCTGTGACTTATATAGTCAAACATGCATTAACTTTAGTTTGTTTATTTTTATGAAATTCGGTTTATTTTAGTTTTTGAAGGACTTCTTTAGATTAAGTTGATTTGTCAATTTGGCTAGACTAAATTGCAATTTACACTCTTAATTTCAAGAAATTTGAATTTTATCTTCTAAAGTTTCAATATTTTGGATTTACACCCTTAACATTGCATAGTGCTTGCAAAACAACCCTGCCGCCCCTATTCATGAATGAGGCAACCGTTAAATGTCACATTACCTCAGAACAATGTCGTTTTGAATAAATCAATTAAATCTTCAAATTATAGTTTATCGAGTCACCACATTGCATTTGCATGGGTGGTTCCCCTTCCTTGACAGGTCGCTGGCAATTAATTTTTCTTCACTGAAAAATCGAAGGACCACGACTTCTAGCAAGTAGCAACTAAAGCTTTTGCTATATGAGAGCACCAATAATGCTACTCTGTCACTATCAGATTTTTAATACTCAACCGAATTTTAACTTTCAACTATATGTCCCCTAGTATGTAAGGATAATACTAAACCTAATGGCTTGTTTGGAAGTTTAGAAAGGGAGGAGAGTAGAGGAGAGTAGAGGGGAGGGGAGTAGTGGGGAGGAGAGTAGAGGAAAATGATTCCCCTCCACCTTGTTTAGATGTTTTTAAAATTAGTAAGGGGGAAGGGAGTAATTAGCTCTTCTCCTTGTGTAATTTTGTTAATATAATAAGAGTAAATTAGGTAATTTACTTGGTTAATAGTTTATGTACTCTACTCTCCCTCCAAATCTCTCCAATTTGGGGGAATTAAAAATGGGGGGCTAGAGGGAGTTGAAACCCCTCCAAACCCCTCCAAACCCCTCCCCCTCCTTCCTTAAAAAACTTCCAAACAAGATAATTAGATTACTCTCCCTCCCTCTACTCTACTCCTCCTCTTTTTTTAAACATCCAAACAGGTCATAAAAGTTTAAACCTATGGATTTTGACCCAATTATATTTTTCTAATCGACTCAATCTTGTGGTAATTATCCAATTTGGGTTTTTTAACATTTAACTAACCATAGTACTCCCATATGAATTTTCCAAAAAAAATGTGCTAGATGATGCTGCATTAGGAGGAATATCCAACTAAAAAAAAAATCCAAGATGCTTTTACACTGGACTAATCTTCTTCGGCTTTTTATTACACGTAGCTTAATATCCTTAACCCTTGCAACTTCCATTGTTATTGTATCCTCGGTTCCAATGCGACCCAATTACATTTTATCATCCACTCACTCCTGTGGTAATTATCCAAATGTGAGATTTTTAACAGTTCACAAACTGCATTTCTCCTACATGAATATTCCAGCAAAATGTGCTAGATGTTGCTGTAGAAATAGTCATCGAACTACAGTGCAATGTGAAAATGTTTCACCTCAATTGCATTAGGAAGAAAGAAAAAACAAAAATTCAAAGACTCGTTTACTCTGGACAAATCTTCTTCAGTTTTTCACTCGTAGCTTAATTTATAATATCCTTAATCCTTGCAAACTTCCATTGTTATTGTGGCCTCGGTTCCCTCTGAGCATATTTTCTAATTTACTGTTGATTACTATCAGTTTCATATTGCAGGAACCAACTTTAACATGGAGGCTTACTTGAATCACCTTCCAAGCCTATATAGTTATTGGACTTGTATAACTCCACAAATAAGGTTATTGCAGCTGGCTCTGTGTCACTAGCTATTTAAATCATCAGCGATGAACTAGAAGCGAAGGCTCTACTGGAGAGTGGGTGGTGGAGTGGCTGTTCCAATGATACCTCAAGTCATTGTAAGTGGGTTGGTATATTACATGCAATGATGGAGGGAGCGTCACTGAGATTTGCAGGTATGGCATAAATCTGCGAGATAAGTTCAGGAAATTGAACTTCTCTTCCTTCCCAAACTTGATCATTCTTACTCTTTAAGACACCAGACTCAACGTGCTAAAGTTGTTATGTGACTGTGGTTCGGTTTAATGACCTATGTCCACAAGAAAAAAAATCATTAACAGCTACATATGATATTAATATAAGTACTTTTTGTAATGACCAGGGATTATATACTATAGAATATTTGACTGACTCTATACTAACCTAAGGTTAATATACAAAGTTAATTAGTATTTTGTCATCTAAAGAAGCGAGAAGATACAAAATTATAAATTAAAGGAAAAAAAAAAAAAAAACCATTGCAGTTATCGATTATTAAAAAATGTGATGCTTATTGTTTTAGAGTGGTGTCACTAGTAGAAACATTAATGGAGGGGTATCCAAGAGAGGTGACATCCTTATTGTTATCCTCTCTAAAAACGATGTTGTAAGAAGTTTAGACAACGTCTACACTTCTTATAACATTAGAAAGTTATGCTGAGAGTACTCAAAGGGCTCCAGCATAGAGAATAGAAGTTCAAGAAATTATTGTCGAGAAAGAGAAGTGAACGAGCAAAATGGAATATTGTTTGTGGCATTTTTTTTTTTTTTTTGGGTTTAGACAGTTTGACCCTGGTTAATTATTTCAATTACCCAAATTAATTAATTAGATTCAATTTGTATGCAAATTAGATTTTTAATTATTATTATTATTATTATTTGGATAAGTTTGCTTTACAATACATTCAACTTCGAAGAAGCCAAAGCCGGAACAATTTTTTGAAGTAAAAAAATATGGAATATAAAAGCTTTAAAATAAATCTAAGCTAAAAGCTTTAAAAAAAAAAATGCTACGGAGGCTGACAAGAGTCCATCTTGTATAGTAACTTGACTGGCGCAAATCTAATTAACTCCATTTTTTTTTTTTTTTTACGTACGGTTGCAAAATTGTGAAAGCACAACAAAAGATCCAGCTCCCTTTGATGGTTTTACTTTGATCCGATTTTGAATAGATAAAATGTTTTATCATGTATGTAAATGATATATATATATATATATATAAGAGAAAAGTTTTGTGGTTAAAAATCATTTGTGTGTGTGTGATTATTGGCAGAGGGAACCCACGCAGTAGAAAATTAGCAGCTTTGATCGTGAAATTATGGCAGTCATGGCACCATAAATAATCGGTAAATATTTTAGAGAGAAAATATTTATTTGAGAGTGATAGAATTAGAATCTTGACTTGAAGATAATATGAGCGAACCCATTCTTGGGGCTAGGTGAGTTTGGTCCCCATTGTATTTGCAAGGGTGTTTCCACTAATAAATTTTCTACGCTGAAAAATCAAAGGACCACGACTTCTAGAAGCAAGTAGCAACTGAAGTTTTTGCTATATGAGAGCACCAATTAATCCATTCGGTCACTTATCAGATTTTTAATTCTCAACCGATTTTTAATTTTCAATACCCTCTAATGTAAAAATAAAAATAAAAATACATAAAAACTTGACAATGACCGATAAACCCATGTTAAAAAATCTTAACAGTGACCAAGTTTAACTATGCTTAATCTCCAATAATTAGAAAAATGCTAAAATGGAGGCAAATTAACATGAATCCAATCCATGCTTAGAGGAATCGAAGTTCAAGAATTCAATTCGGAGGAAGAGAAGTTAAAAGGCAAGATAGAATTAATAATATTCTTTCAGTGGAGTTTGTTTTTGCTCTCTTTCGATTACTTGCAGGCACTTACCCATCCCATGTGAGTTCGCCCCAGACGTGAAATTTACGTGCCTTTCCCATTCAATATTTTAGTATTTGGTTGTGTCGCAATGGTAAGGATTAAAGCACCGTCTGGACCTATGGTAAAAGTGACAAGTCAATACTAGGAAATGCAAGCTTTTTAGAAAGTGCGTTAGATACATTCAAATTTCAATCACATCACAATGTGGAAAAATAGTTGCGCTATGATAATGAAAAAATTTCCGAGAAGAATACATGGAATCCAGCGGTTTTATTTGACAGTAACGGATCCTGACTTGAAGTTAAAAAGAGCTAACCCATGATTGGGGTAGATGAGTTTCGTCCTCATTGCATTTGCATGGGTGGTTCCCCTTCTTTGACAAGTCGCCAGTAATAATTGTGTACGACTTCTAGCTGAAAATAGCAACTGAAGTTTTTGCTATATCAGAGCACCAATTAATCTACTTGGTCACTAATCAGATTTTTAACTCTCAAGCGAATTTTAATTTTCAATTATCCTATAATGTATAAAAATAAATATACATAAAAACTTGACATTGACCTATGGCTTAGGAATGCGTGGAAACGAACACAAGTACCAATACGGGTATAATATGGCGACACAAGCAACTTTTGAAAAATCATAACATGATACAGAAAAAAAAAAAAAAAAAAAAAAACGTTATAACACAAATACAACACAGGTACAACACCCCAAATAAAGTATCTGTACATCCTAGTCAATGGCTATGATCCCATACTAAAAAAATTCCTAACATTAATGACCAAGCTTAACTAGGCTTAATCTCCGATAACTATAAGCTAAAATGGAGGCCAACATTAATCCAACCCATGCATAGAGGAATATAGAACTTAAAAGGCTTCTTTCAGTGGAATTTGTTTTTGTTTTAGATTATATGCAGGCACTTACCCATACCATGCATTTGAGTTCGTCCCTGACGTGAAATTTACATGCCTTTCCCATATTCCAATATTAGTATTTGGTTGGGTCGCAATTATAAGATTAAAAGCACCGTGTGGACCTATGGTAAAAGTAAAAAATCAAGACTAGGAAATGCAAGCTTCTCAGAAAGTCCGTTAGATACATTAATTCAATCACATCACAATGTGGAAATATAGTTGTACTTTGATAATGAAGAAATTTCCGGGAAGAATACATGGAATCCAGCAGTTTGATTTCGAGTATCTTTTCTGCAATTCAATATGATTCACGTTGGTATTTTTTGGAAGTAAAAAAAAAAAAAAAATGAAGATACCCACTATTCTCTCTGGCTGTGTTCTCACCTACTAAAGTGTGTTGAGCCATGGATATAAAAATCGACCGTTCGCCATTACACAACTCATCAATCATACACTTCAACATGGCTTCCAAAGTTTCCATTTCCGTTGTGGTAGTATCATGGGTCCTTTGTGTCTTCATGCATTCCACAAATATGTTTATTGCAGCTGCCTCGGTGGCAGCATCTGAATCATCACTAGAGGCGAAGGCTCTGCGGGAGAGTGGGTGGTGGAGTCATCGGTCCAACGAAACGTCCTCAAATCATTGCCAGTGGAATGAAATTAGATGCAGTGATGACGGAAGCGTCACAGAGATTGACATGGGTGGGATCTATCTGGGAGATAATATTATTAGGAAATTCAACTTCTCTTCCTTCCCAAATTTAGTCCGTCTTTATCTTTGGAATGCTGGACTTCGAGGAGCATCCCTCAACAGATAGGTACTCTTTCAAAACTCACCTCCCTAGATCTTTCCAGTAATAATCTTACGGGTCACTTCCCTCTTCTTCTCATGAACCTCACTCAATTAAAATCTTTTTACATTTCCCAAAATCTAATCAGTGGGCCCATTCCCGAAGAATTGGGAAATTTAAAAAATCTCTGGGGTTAACTGCGACAGAGAAAAAAGGGAAGGAGAAAAAAAAAAAAAAAAACTTACCGATCTCTTCACGTCAAACTCTGCAAGGAGAAACAAAAAAAAAAAAAACCTACACCACACTAGAGATTCGTTTGGCCGGCCATCGCCATCCCCTTTGAGTTTTACAGGTACGTTCTTCGCTCTCTCCCTCTCTTTCTCTCCATGATTTTTTGTTGTTTTGATTTGGTTTTTAAACTTCTCTGTGATTTCGTGATAAGTTTCCCCTGTTTTCGTTAATTCGCGGAATATTGTAGATCTATTTTGTGATACATTACATTGTTTACTAACGCTACGCCACCGTTATCAGCGATAAATGACAATGTTTGACTACATTAAAACACTATTTGGGAGCCCTTAGTATAAAAGGAAACTAACCGCTTAAAGAAAAGAAAAAATGAAAACAAAAGATTGCTACGGGGAAAGGAGAGAGAGATCAAGAGAAAAGAGAGACAGAGAAATAGAGAGGTAGAGATAGAGAGAAGGGCACCTCTGCCATCACCGTAAGGGCGCCACCCAGATCTTCTGCCATCACCGTAAGCCTCCACTCACTACCTGACTATTGGAATCGCTAGGTAAAGTTCTGTTTTAAATTTAAAAATTTAGGGTTTTTGGTTTTTATTTGGAGAATAAATTGGGTGTTAATTATGATTTAGATTGGTATTTTGGGTCAGAAATAGAGAAAGGCAATGAAACAGAGAGAGGCCGAGAAAGAGAGAGACGATGAAATAGAGAGAGGATGAGGCCTAGGACACGGAGAAAGAAACAGAGAAAGAGGCAGAACGGTAAACACTGCATCAGTTGGGCACCGTACATTGCTTTTTTTTCCATTTTTTAGATTTGGGTATGCAATGTTACTTTTGATTGAGTTTTTTTGTTGGATAGGTTTACATTTGATTCGTTTTTGTTTTGGGTTTTTGGATTCTCTGTCAAAACGTTTTTTTTTTTTTCAATTTTAAATATGATTTAATCTTTTAAAAGACTTGATTTTGGTTTAGGGTTACGTTTTTGGTCTAGCACCACCCATCTCCGGCTCCATTCAACCATAACCTCAACGTACGCTCAACAATTTGACTCTCCCTCTTTTATTTTTTTTTTCTCATAAAACCTAAACCCAATGCATCAAACTTCTAATCCACTTCTTCCTTCATCAACGCTCACCAAGTTGAGTTTTTCATCAGTTTTGAGTGAACTTCTGGCTTTATGGGTTTAGTATTTATTTGGGTTTTATGAGTTTGTGTGTTTGTAGTGGAAATTTAAGGTTTTTAATTCATAGATTTACTGAGATTTATAGTCTAGAAAGCACGGACGCGGCTAGGAGGGTGCCGCACCCGAGTCCGATGCGGCCTGACGCGGGACGCGGCGTCTGATGCGGTTGATCGCGAGTTGGTGCCGCGTCTGAGTTTTTTTTTTTTTTTTTTTTTGGATTTGNGCGGTTGACTGCGTGCCGGTGCTGCGTCTGAGTTTTTTTTTTTTTTTTTTTTTGGATTTGCGCCGACTCGGCTCGATTCGCACCAACGTGGCTCGATTCGCTCCAAATCGGCTTCGATTCGGCCAGAATCGGACCGTATCGACCATATCGAGTCGTATCGGCCAGCAACTGATACTGTCGATATGGCTGAAACATGCCGAAAACTACCAATATCGGCCTTAAAACTCACCGGAACAGTCAAAATTCTGACCTCAGAGGCATAGTAATGTGTTTCTTGCCTTCTTCTTTCTTTGTTTTGTGAATCAAGGCATAGCAATGTGTTTTTTAAGAATATTTTAATAGTAAAAATATATAGAAAATATAAATAAAAATATTTTTAATAATTTTTTAATCACCGAGTCCCGCCACATCTGCACTCTACTTTTTCAAAAATTGCCGAGTCTCGAAATGCACCCATTCTTCATAGATGTCTGAACCAACTTTGAAGTATTGGTTGTGAAAAAAGAAATACTAGGATAAGTTGGCATAATCCGATTTACTCGTGCAAGTCGTGCCATAAAGGCATTCTTCACTTTCTTTTTAAAAATTTAATAGCCCTCCACCACATTGTTACTTCACATTAGACAAGACCAAAAATAACCCCATATCAGAAATAGATTACTGAACACCAAAATCAAATCCATACTACTGAAGTAAAGAAATGGGCTTCACACCCAAACTCGATCTTATCCAATCACTATCTACTTCCAATTTAAATTCTCATTAACAAATCAATCTTGCTCCTACCTAATTACTTGCAACCTATATTATACCGTTCTAGTCGCAGTGGAACAGTTATCCTTAATTAAGTTAATGCTAATTGGTTGATTTACTAGGATTTCTAAATTTATTACATTTAACTAGAGCTAATATGGGATTAGAATAAGATTAATCGTAGTATGACTACTAATTAAGTCTTGTATAGTTGTGTCACATTCAATTAATATTACACTATTTGCTCTCTTCTAACATTCTTCGTCAGTATATCTGTATAACCCTATAACAAAAAATTGGTTTCATCTGCCAAGAGTTATTCTGAATATGTTCTTCGTTGACTGCTATGTGTATCTTGTTTATTTATATGGACAAGTTCTCATTTTTTACATGAATAATTCCAAGTGGACTAAATGCCTTGTGGAGAAAAGTAATGATTGGGATGACATGTATTCACGAGACACTGGCTTGAAAGGTAGCGTTGTAGAGTCCGAAGGGCGGATTATACATGTTATTCCAGAATGGCAGTGACGTGTTGATTGAAATAAGCAGCAGAGAGTGCATTTTGAATTCTATAGATTGAATACAAGGAGAATAGCTTGGGATAAAATGAGCACTGAAGAGCTTAGAGGCATGAGCTAATTTTGGGAGAAAAGGGATTACAGACTGTGTTTGGGGGACGAATTAATTTTGGAGTAATATTACGTCCACAATATTTTTACAATAAATCTTGTGCAAAAAGTTGTTATTGGTGGTAAAAAAATAAGGACAAAACTTAGGTACAATATCTTAAATATTGTTCTTTAGGTTCTTCACTTAAGATTGAGTCATATGGCTACTTAACTAAAAAATACACTTTAATCTCATAAAGAAAAATCCAAATGGCAAAATCTTAAGAGAAGAATCTAAAGAGCAGCACGTAAGTACTATGCGTAAATTTTGCCAAAAAAATAATATCAGTATTAGACCAAAATTAGAATTAGTAATAGCTTACCATATTTGATTTGTTATAAAATTATTGTAAAAATGTTGTGAATGTAACTTTGCTCTTATTTTTGTTGAACCCAAATTTTTGTAATTCTCAAATTAGAATATTCAACATTTTTATTAAGATGATCACAATAGGTTAGTCTAACATTTAAGTTTTTATTGGCAAATATATATATATATATATACCTTTTTTTTTTTTTGCAAGCCAAGTGGACTGTGACCACCCTGGCTTGCATGTGGAGTCGCCACTAGGTTTTTGCAAGCTAAAGGAGGCTACAATTCATTTGTTTTGAAGAACATAGCGATGAGGAATGTGTACATGCTCGGTTATAACGGAAATGGTTTTGTAATTGATGTCAAGAATTTGGATCAGCATGATAGCGTGGTTTTGAGTCACAATTTGGAAAAAGATAAAAATTTCCATTGGGTCGGCTTGGTTAGTTGAAATTGCTAACTAAATCAACCTTCATATGTTGAACAACATGCCGGTGTTATCTTGCGTTTGCTTCTCTCTGTCCCTTACTCTTTGCTTTTAATTATTGTTGTGTTGTGATTAAATTATTGCTTAGAGTAGTTTGCTTTTTTGGGAATAGCTTATATTTATCATTCCGCACATATATTGTTTGAGTATAAGCTTGTGTTGGTATTTTTGAAATTGGGGGTCTAAACATTCACTAGTGTTTTACACACTAAGTTAGCTTTCGATTGGTATTAGAGCAGGTACACTTTGACGGATTTCTATATCCTAAGTGTGATCCTTGACCCCTAGGATGGATAGGTCTCAATCTCTCAATGCACCTCCTTTCTTTAATAGGAGTAATTATGCATTTTGGAAAATGCATATGCATACTTTTTTATGCTCTATTGATGAGAGTGTGTGGGATGCTATTGAAGCTGGTTGGACAAGGCCAGAGGCTGCCAAATCTACTTGGGATAAGGCAGCCCTTGCAACGACTAATGCTAATAGTAAAGCTCATAGTGCTATATTCTGTGGTGTCTCACCGAATGAATTTCACAAGATTTCTCATGTGTCAATTGCCAAGGAGACATGGCAAATTTTGGAGACCACCTACAAAGGCACCAAGAAGATGAAAGATGCCAAGCTTCAAATGCTTACCACTCACTTTGAAGAATTAAAGATGAGCGAAGATGAATCATTCAACTCATTTTATGGAAAGATGAATGAAGTAGTAATCGGCAAATTTAACTTGGGTTAAAAGATAGAGGACTCCAAAGTTGTTAGGGAGATCCTACGATCATTGCTGGAGAGCTTCCATGCCCAGGTGGCTGCCATTGAGGAGAGCAAGGATCTTGATGAGATAAAGGTCCAAGAACTCGTTGGTTCTTTTCAAACATATGAGCTGTCTCTACCATCTCAAAGGAAGAGCAAATCCCTTACTCTTAAGACGATCAACGAGAGAATTGAAGTTCAAGATACCTCGGATGAGGATGAGGTTGAAAAAGAAGTGGCATGCCTTGCAAAGAACTTTCGCAAGTTCTTAAAATTCAAAAAGGATGGGAAGTCTTTTGAGAAAGGGAAATTCTCAAATTTCAAGAAAGACAAGAAGGACTTCAAGAAGAAGGATTCCAAAGACTTGTCTCCATCTCAAGCAGTCACTTGCTATGAGTGCAAAAGGCATGGTCATGTGAAGAAAGATATAGCACAAGTTACAGCTACATTAAACCTTCTTGGATTGCTAAAATATGCTCTACTCATCTATATAATATTTAAAAGGTGAACAGTAACATTTATTTTTGCACACACTTATTGAGCCACATCCACATAGCATTTTGGTTCGTTCAGTCCATTTCAGTCCGTTTAATGACTTCAATCCTGTTCGGTCCATTTTGGTCTATTCTGTGCACATCTGTCCATTCAGTCTGTTTTGGTCCATTTTAGTCCATTTTGTTCACTTTGGTCCATTTCAATCTATTCGGTCCACTTTAATGATACTTTGAAATGAGTGGTTTGTGTAGAAAGAGTATCTGCTTCATTGACAATTATGTTTATGTCACATACTCAGCATAATATTGGTAAATTCTTGATAAAATTATATTTCATAGTGGATGCATTGGTGGGCGTCAAGTGGTGGATATTATCCCTCTTGGACCTGAACTTTTTCTTATGTTATTAAAGTCTTATATTTTGTTTCCTAAAATAAGTGATTTATTTATTTATATCTACTTTTTTTTAGGTCATTTAAGACATATAAAGGGTGAATTATTTATAAATAGTACTAGAAACAAATTCCAACCACACATTACATTATTTACAAAATATCTCACATTATATAATAATTGAATGTAAAATGTATTATGTTTTCTTGAAGAAGAAGAAAAAACAAAAACTTACTAAATTTTACATTTTCAAATAACAAATATAGATAACTTAATTTGAAAATTTTAATATAATGTATCAATTATTCTTTGTTAGAAAATAATCACTTCTTTTTAAGAACAATTTAGAACTAAAACTTATTAGTCTTATTTACTATTTTTACGTTTCTCATTAACAAAAAATAAATCATCAAAATTTTCTATACGTCTATGACTATTTGTATTTAATTGCAAACCAGACAGTAGATATAATAATGATTTCTTCTCTTGTCCTTGAAATTATTCAGCACTTCCAACCTTGATATCTGTCATCCTCAAATTTTCGAGGGTGTCCTTGAGTTTGCACTTGCTGCCTATAAAAAAATAAAATAAAATAATCTCCCAAAAAATTAATTTTTCATAGAAGGGCCTGTGTCAGTGTCAAACTGTTTTTGGAAAAGAAAATTGAAGCGTATAGCTCTCAAAATCAAAGAGCATTTTCGGAATTCCATCCTTTAGAGAAAATAACAGAACTTTCCCGCCACTCAACTATATTTATAACTGCTTTACCAGACTCCAACACCAACAGAACAAACCAAACCCCTCTCTCTCCAAAATCAATCAACAGTCACTCTAAAGACTCCCCCCAAAACTCCCAACCATGATTACGACCATGACTCTGCAGCTCATTGTTCTCGCTCTCAGTGTCACCTCCACGCTCCTCCTCATCGCGGCAGCCCAACCACCACCACCACCGCAGCCATTGCCACTGCCTTCAGGTTGCTCCAACGAGCTTGTTCTGTTCTCGCCATGCCTGCCCTATGTCTCGTCTCCGCCAAACAACCTCTCCAACACTGCCTCCGACAGCTGCTGTGATGCCTTCTCCACGGCTTTAAACTCTACCAATGGTGTTTGCCTCTGTTACCTTGTCCGGCAGCCTTCAATCCTCGGGTTTCCTGTCAATGACACCAGAGTTCTCTCTCTTTCTTCGGTTTGTCCCATTGGAGAAGACAACAACAGCTCCATAAAGATTGGATCTTTGGAGTCACTTTGCTCAGGTACAAAAAGCCAAACCCAGTTCTTGGTTTCTTGAATTCTTGAGCTTTTCTTGGTTAAACTTAGTTTCGATGGATTTTTTTGGGTGTAATTAGGATAAAGTTGGAATCTTTATAGTCGGGTTTTGCAACTCTGTTCCTTTTCTCTTTGCTTTATATTTTTTTTTTCCTAGGAAGAAAAGAAAAAATTAAACAATGAATTAATTGAATTCTACTTTTGGTCTATATTGAAACAGGGTCACCAGCATTACCTCCTCTGCGGAGCACAACAAATACCTCAGTAGTTACAAATCATTCTGCTTCTGGTAACTAGGCAGAGTGGTCTTTTACTCTTACGCACTACTATTTTTAGAAATTTACATTTCCCTTAATGCACAGTTATATCTGGATCACCAATTTTCCATTTCTTTGAATGATTTAATTACTCTTTTTTAAATCTTAGCAACTCATGCAAGTATTAATCAGAAATTAGATTTTAGGGTATATTTTTAATGCTTCATTTGCTATGAGATGGTGTCAACTTATTAAAGAATCAAGTGAAATTCTTATTTTCACAAAAAGAGTTAAATTGTAGGGGCAGAGGTCATAGTGGTTATTTGCCTTATCTTTTTACTTAAAATTGCAGTGCTTTATAAACCAATTTATTTAGCAAACTATTTTGGACATTGCACTTCCCTTAATGCAATTATAGTTAATAAACCAATTAAAGTATCACCAATTTTCCATTGGTTTGAATGATTTAATCCATCTCATTTTTTTTTTCCCTGCCGAATCTTAGCAACTCATGCAAGTCTTAATCAGAATTTAGGTTTGAGAATATATTATTAATGCTTAAATTGTTTTGAGATAATGTCAACTCACTAAAGAATAAAGTAAAAAACTTGATTTCACGTAAAAAATTGAGTGAATTGTAAGGGGGCATAGGCCATAGGGGGGCCATTTGTCTTATATTTTTAGTTAAAATTATTAACATCTTGGCCTTGATACCCAATGTAAATAATAAATTGATCAATTATCACACACTATGACCATGTCAAAACCGACTTATCTTAAATTCCAATTGTAAAATGGTAATTAGACATAAGTTTTGAATTTCCTTATAAGGCAGGAGCCTTGGTGGTTAGTAGGAACATGGTATGATCTCTCAGGTTTCAAATCCCTTTATTGCAGGTCTTAATGATGTTCATTCTCCACCAAATCAGTTTGCTAAGACACCACCCACACAACAGAACTCATCACAAGAACCGGCTAGAATTTCATCGGCCACAACCTCAAAACAACTTTGTAGCAACTACAGTTGCTTCACATCCGGCATAGTGATTCTCCTTGTTCCCATCTCCATTCATCTATACTCATCATGCAACTTATAATTAGCTCTTTCAGCACCCATTTCCCTGGTGGGATTGTAGACAAAGATTCCTTTAATTACTGTTACCCAGCAAATTAGACATGTACTTTGATATGAGTGTGTGCATAAATGTGTATTCGCACTTGTAAAATTTCTACCCCTATATTGACACTACTGGAATTTAACCATAATTCATTGTGTTTTAAAGCCCAAACAAAGAAAAATATGTCAACATTCACAAAATTTGTTTTCCTCCTTTCACGATTATAGCATATGCTAAAAAGTGCAGAATGCTTTAAAGGCAAAGGTAGTGAAGCTCCATTCAGCAAAGAAGACTATATACACTTAAATGACTTATGCAAATCTCAACTAAATGCAGTCTTAATAGAACAATGCAATGTGGATCCCGCTTCAACATTCAACTGCATGTGGATCATAGTTTCCTTTCATGCAAAAATCAAGATATGTGTGAACCTAATTTCGAATATATATATATATATACACCCACACACACCTCTTTTTAAGTGAAGATACAAAACACTCCCAAAAAAAAAAAAAAAACAAACAAACAAACTAACAAACAAACAAACCAAACCAAACCAAAAAAGCACATGCCAGTTTCCTCGTATCCTTAGATGTTGAGAAAATTTACTTCTTCCAACCATAAGACCATTCATCTTCATCCTTATTAGGTTTATTAGGATATTTTGCTTGCAAAGATTCTTGACCTCATAAATAATGTAAAAAACATGGTGCCAGTTTTGCTACCTGCCTCTATTGCTAATGGTTCAGCAGTTGAACTATAAGTACCAGGTCTAACCAGAAAAGACAAAATTTGAAGAGCACTCAACTAAACCATATTCCAGGTGGAGAAATTCCTAACAATTCGAAGTGTATACCTACACACTGCCTAAGCAACATTGATATAAACTTAGTTCTATAAATATACCTGTGTCAGTGTGTGTACAGAATATGGATCTGATAGAGATGCAATCTTTCAGAGGACACCTTTATTATTATTATTATTATTATAATTCAATTGTTACTAAACTAGAAAACTCGTGTAGATGACACTGTTATCATTAGGTTTTGTTAATAGTAATGTGTGGGCTTATATCAGACTCAATTAATAAAAAAATAAAAGCTTGCAGTAGAAAAGAAATTACCTTTTGATGGTTTATAGTTTGTACATTTGGCCGGAACTATAAAAAAGAATCTCGCCCAGAAAATAAATTTCTCATTGAAGGGCCTGTGTCAAACTGTTTAATGAAGCGGAAATTGAAGCGTATAACTCAAAACCAAAGGGCATTTTCGGACTTCCATCCTTTAAACAAACGGAACTCTCCCGCCACTCAACTATATTTTTAACTGTTTACCAGACTCCAAAACTTTCCTTATACCACCAACAAAGAAAACCAAACCCTTCTCTCCAATATCACTCTACAGTCTATCTTTTATTGAAACAGGGTCACCAGCATTGCCTCCCCTCCAGAGCACAACAATTTCCGGGCTTACAAATCCTTCTGGTTCTGGTAACTAAGCAGAGTAGCGTTTTTCTTATTGCACGCTTATATTTGGATCACCAATTTTATGAATAATATTATTCATTTTTTCAAAAAAATCAATCAGCAATATATTCAAGTATTAATCAGAATTTAGTTTTAAGAGTATATTATTTATGCTTAAATTTTTCTAAGATAGTGTCAATTTATTGGAGAATGGAGTGAAAAACTTGTTTTCACAAAACGGGTTAAGTAAACTGTAGGGGCGTAGGTCATATATAGACTAGTGGCTAATTAATTGTCTTATATTCTTAGTTAAAAATGTTAGGGTTTTTTTTTTTTTTTTTTTTTTTTTTATTTTTTTTTTAGGAACATAAACCAATTTAGTTAATCAAACTAATTTGGAATTTACCTTTCCCTTCATGCATAATTATAGTATCACTAATTTGCCATTAGTTCGAATGATTTTTTTTTTTTTTTTTAAAATCTTAGTATCTGTTTGGATTCACGTTGCTCGTCCACGTCTACTGCATTTGCATTTTTAGCCTTTTTTTTTTTTTTTAAGCCATAAAGTTTGACTTTTTCACCCATGCACTCTTCACACGTTTCAAACTTTCTTTGAATAGTGCCGAGTAGCATTGTTCACGCACTATTTATGTGACCCACAAGCACTTTATTAAAAAAATAATAAAAATGGATCCCACGACACTATTCACACATTTAAAAATTATTTTGTTACAGTGTTTTCAATTTTTAGTTTTCAGCAAAAATAAGTTGTATCCAAACAGACCCTTAATAGCTCATGCAAGTATAAATCAAAAATTAGTTTTTTTGAGTATATTATTCATGCTTAAATTGTTCCGACTTCTAAGATAATGTCAGCTTATTAGAGAATAGTAGAGGCATTGGCACAGGCCATAGTGTCCATTTGTCTTATCCTTTTAGTTAAAATCATTAACATCATGATAGCCATGATAACTTTATATAAATTGATCAATCATCACACATTGTAACCATGGCAAAACTAACTTATCTTAAATCCCAATTGTAAAATGGGTATTACTAGAAACTTTGGTCTTGTACTCTTGTCTCTCAAGTTTTGAATCCCTTTCTTGCAGGTCCTAATGATGTTAAATCTCCGCCACATCCAAGCTCGCCACAACAGAACTCATCACTAGAAACAGCTAGAATTTCATCAGCCACAGCCACAAAACAACTTCGTAGCCCTAGCTTCTCATGTGGATGGTTTTCAGTAGTGTTTCTCCTTGTTGTTTTCTTCGTTCAACAATACCCTCTCAACCTAGCAACATATCTTGCTATCCTATTCTTCCTTTTAAAGGCTTTAAATTGGGTAAGCCCTACAATATTTTAACAGCTTCATATATTCTGGGTTATCTGTGACACAAAGGAGGCTCATTTATTTCTACTTTTATTCAGTAATTCAATAAAAGGGACAAAAAAAAGGGACCATAAAGATATTGACCATGCCATGCATGATCATATTTGAAAATTGCTAAGCTCTAATGTATCTTACTTCCACTTGATCCCACTCCCACATAATCTTAGGAATAGGAGCCTCTCCATTTGATAATAATAGAATGTGTACTTCTCTTAACAATCCAAATGTGTTGCCTATTAAGGAATTTACACCTCCATCTCCTTTTATTTTTAGAGGTTTGTAGATGTCTATACTCTAATAACACAAAATAGTTCCGATCACAAACTAGGTTATGGTGTCTTAAGATTTTGACAAAAACCCTAGAAACTAGATAGGATATATTGGAGGTGTGATCCTTAGGAAACCCGTCTTTGGAAAATTGAAAAGGCTAATTATTGCTTCACATCAAACCATGCACATGCTCTTTCCTCAAAAATTCTTATCTTCAAATGTAACACCATATGTATGAAAACTCTAATTGAATAGTTTTGAGTAATCAATATAATGTATAAAAACCCCACTTAACTCAAAAAAACTAAACTTATAAGTTTGGACCCCAACTATGTTATGTTATATTTACCACTTACTCTTCTCATGTAGTATTATTTAATGTGAGACTATCATTACATGAGTTTACCCACACTGCCTAACTAAGCCACTGCAAAATGCAAAATTTGGACATTATCTCCAATGTTCACATTAAAAAAAAAAAAACAGAAACTGTTAAAGCTGCTAGCTGAATTCACGTCCTATAATCTTCTCCAAAAATCACATCCTACTGTTTGCACATTTTGATGGAACTTAAGGATATATATATCTCAGAAAATTAATATTTCCTAGAAGGGCGCATATGACTCAAAACCAAAGGATATTTTTAGAATTCCATCCTTTTCTTTTGCAACTCTGTTTCTTTTCTCTTTGCTTTATCTTTATTTTCCTACCAAAAATAAAGAATGATTACATAATGGACTATTTTTCTTTTTATCTATATTGAAACAGGGTCAACGGCATCATTGCTTCCCCCCCGGAGCACAAAAATATATTCCGTTCTTAAAACTCTCTCCAGTTCCGGTTATCAGGCGGTGTGGTCTTTGCTATTACCAATTTGTCATTTCTTTGAATAATTTAGTTTTACTCTTCCTATTTTTTTAAAATAAAATATTTTAGCAACTCATGCAAGTATTAATCAGAAATTATTTTTCTAATAACGTTGAATCTGTTCTGAGACAGTGTCAACTTATAAAGAAAATAAAGTGAAAAACTTGTTTTCACAAAGAAGAGCTAAGTGAACTGTCGGGGCATAAGCCATATTTGGACAGAAGTCTTTGTTCCGTTATAAGGCAAGGAGCCTTGGTGGTTACTAGAAACATGGTTTAGTCTCTCAAGTTTTCAAATCCCTTTATTGCAGTTCCTAATGCTGGCGCATCTCCACCACAAGTACCAGAGAGATGATCCACAAAACAAAGTTCGCCCCCAGATTATGCTAATACGCCGCCACCCACACAACAGAATTCATCGCTAGAACTGGCTAGAATTTCATCAGCCACAACCACAATACATCTTTGTAGCAGCTACAGTTGGTTCGCACCCGGCATAGTGATTTTCCTTGTTCCTATCTCCATTCATCTAAACTCATCATGCAACTTATACTTAGCTAAAGTGCTTCTTTGATATGAGTGTGTGCATAAATGTGTATTCTCACTTGTCAGAAAATTTCCACCCATCTCTTGATATAGCACGGAATTTAACCACAAACCATTGTGTTGTAATTCCCCGAACAAATAATATTCACAAACTATTTTTCTTTTTCCTTTCTCAATTACAGCTCGGTAAACGTCTGGACTGCTTTATGGCAAAGATTGTAAAGTTTCATTCACTATATAGACTTACATGACATGCAAATCCCAACTAAATGCCATCTTAATGGGACAATGTGACATGGATCCCGCTTCAACATTCAACTGCATGTGGATCATAGTTTCTTGGCATACAGAAAGCAAGATATATGTAACCGAAGTTTGATTGTATGATAGATATACCACTTCTTCTGTGAAGACATAAATAACAAAAGCACATGCCAGTTTCCTCATGTCCCTGGATGTCAAGAAAATTAATCCTTCCAACCATCAGACCATTCATCTTCATCCTTATTAGGTTTAGGATATTCTTCTTGCCAAGACTCTTGATCACATTCAACTTCTTTAGAGGGTAGAGGGTTTTCTTCATCATTGTTCAAGTAATTTTCCTGTGTGGGATCCTCATCAACAAACTCCTCCTTTTCGGGGAGAGCACAACCCTGATATGAGTTATTGTCTGCGCAATGCCATAAAAGCATGTTCCAGTGGGGGTCCTGAAAAAAATGCAAAAGTTAGCAATGTAAAAAACTAAATCCTGAATTTGTTGGCATGTAAGCTCAATCAATTTGATTACTTAATGAGAAGAAAATCACAAGACAGGTAAGTTTAACACATCAGATTTTGGTCTTAATCATATCTGAATTGTTTGACACGTTCATGAATACCTTTTTTTTACCTAACAAAAGAAACCCTGATTTCTCCATGCTTCTGCAAAGGGGAAAAAGCATTTATCCTTTTTATGTCTAATCAACAAGAAGAGTAAAATCCTATAATAAAAAAAACAAGAAGAGTAATATCTAAAAGAGTCATTTCCAAGAAGAGTAATAATTAATTTTATTCACAAGAATAAGAGTAATCTTTTAAAAAATGTGTATCTTATTACCATCAGGTTTTGTTCATAGTAATGTGTGGGTTTTCTTATAGTTACCTAAATTAATCACAAATAATAGCTTGCAATAGAAAAGGCATTACCTTGTTGATGATGTGTGGATTCCCGATTATGACCAACAAGGATATGGCACGGGTTACAGCCACATTAAACCTTCTTGGATTGCTCAAAAATCCCAAACAATACGTTCGGTCAAATTCATTGTGTTTGATTGTTGAACGGACAGTAGATATAATAATTACTTTCTTCTCTTGACCTTGAAATTGTTCAACACTTCCAACCTTGATATCTGTCATATCCAAACCTTCAAGGGTGTTCTTGAGTTTTAGCACTTGCTGCCGATAAGGTGTTATCACCCCAATATCTTCCTCACTCAGATTTCCAGTAGCAGTCAGTCGCCCGATGACCTCTACTACCTTGCTTGCCTCGATTCGGTTAAACCATGATGGATTATTTCCTTCCCTCTCATCACAACCTTGGATACCAAAGAAAAGAACAGGAAAATCCCTGTTAGGAAGGAGTTTCACCCCATCCAAGAAGTCACTTTTGTCATCTTTACATGCAATTAATTCGCTATTATAGAACAGCATTGAAGGGAGATAAAGAATTTCTGGGTGACACCTGTAGTTCCGCACCAATTTTGTAACATAATTTTCCTCCCCATTATAGTAAATGTCAGATTCAGACAATCTTTCCAAGTACGATTTCCCCAATCCGTAAGTTTCTGCCTCTTTAGAGTATATTACTGGACCTAACTGCATGGGGTCTCCAGCAAGAACAACAACTGTCTTTCTTTGACAGAGACTGGCTATAGGAATCATGGTTTCTGGCTCTGAAGCTTGGCCAGCCTCATCCAAGAAAATATGAGAGAAGTGGCCTCGCTTGACATCTTCTGCATAAAGAAGAGAGGCACTCATATAAGTCGATATGACGATCTTATATCGCATGAGAGCATTCGGTGGAGGACACTTGAAGATATGCTCATCAAAGAAGCAAAAGCGGATAATATTAGGTGTTACATCCTCATAGGTACGGGTAGGTGCATTGAGCCTGAATATTTCATTATCGTGAACCTTTACAGCCTTTTCACTGAGGAGCTTCTCTAGAATGTGGTCTGCTGCACTATTTGAAGGGGCACACACAAGAATCCGAGCATTCTTTCGAGTTGTGTAGAGCTGGAGGATTGCTTCCACTAAAGTCATAGTCTTACCAGTACCCGGAGGCCCATGAATCACATAAGGCGGTGCTCCTTTGCAGCCAAGGATCATCTCAACTGCACACATCTGCTCAGGATTAAGATGACATGATATAGGCACCAGCGGCGTGGTTTCAATCAGCCTCATGTTAGGGGCCTCAGATGGAAATAGGAACTCTATCTCTAACCTTGCTGCAGCTTCAATGGCTTGATATAACCTTCTCATGTTGACTCGATTATATTTGAACCGTATATTATAGAGATTCCCATCTCTATGCCACGAGTGAAAGTCTTTAGCAAACTTCAGGTAAACTTCATCAGCTTCAACACGGTGGATAAAACCCTGTAAAAAACCACATTCAATTTTGGGAAAACTGCTCTAGGATTCTAAATATTCAACTAATAGTGAAAAGACTCAATATTTTCTTTTTAATGAGTAAATACTTTATTAGAAATATAGAAGATATAGAAGCATAAATACACAGATGTGTAAAGGAGTCTTTGAAGAATTATAATCTGAAATTTAAACAATAAAAATAAAAATCAAGAAAAAATGAGATAGGATAGTGCCTAAAGTTGACATCCAGTCATAGAACAACCTCAAAAATCTAAAGGGACACGGGATAATGTCATACACCATCAACTGCTTGACCTGTTCTCTCCAAATGGACCACCTGGACAATGTGGAATAGCATTCCAAATGTTACCATTTTTTTATGAACAAGTTTTGTTTTCCAAGAAGCAAGACAAACTCAAAAGCCTCTTCTTCACCACCTGTTGAAACCCAGACCTGGAATAGAGAACACTAGTGATCACATATCTATTGTCATCCAACAGTGGGGCAGAAGAAGACCAACCAATTCACAAGAATATTCACACATACAATCAGTCCACCACAATTAGTCTCCTCTTAATATGGTTATTGCTATCAAATTTCCACCAAAAAATCGCCCTTTCCATATGAATTTTGTACCATATGCTCCTCTAAGGGAAAGTGCTATTAATTTTCCTTTTAAAGGCTATATAAAAACGAATGAACCTAATATTTTTCATTACACACCATGCCGCCATCTCCAAAAAAAAAAAAAAACTGCGCAACAAACTTCAAGTTTCAATTTAGGATGAAATGCACAAAGTAGGATTCCAATAACAAATACTGCCCTCTTCCAATCTTCCCCTATAGGCAGCAAAAGTGTCCTTATCAACAGCTAAAAGAAAAAACTCTAGAAACAAGTCCTTCAAAGCCTTATCCTCACCACATAAATCATGCCAAAATCAAATTCACCTATCATCATCTACTAGACGTGGAAAAAGATCCCATCTGCTCATCCCATGAGATCCTCCAACCTCTATATACTCCAAGCTGCCACTAACAAAGCTTTTATAAAAACTTAACTATCTAACCCTCAACCCACCTTTACTAATAGAATAGACAAAGCTACTTATAGCTTTCACTCAAAAGGCACTTCCTCCTTCCATGAGAATGGGTTCAGTGTATGGTCATGAGTTCAAAACCCACAAGATGCATTTGCAACTTATTGATAAAAAAATTAACAAATTAAAAAAATAATGATGATGATGACGACGATGAAAGAGAACATGAAAACCACCATATTCAGAGGAAATGACTTAGTGTCCAAAGCAATTACAACTCTAAATGGCCAAAACGTTTCAAAAAGTGTTACCGAAAAGTGACATTTGTTCAATTGCTTAGCCATATCTTTCAAACTACCAAGCATATTTTGGTGAAACTTGTTCCATTAGAAACTAAACATCCAAGTTCAAATGAGCACAATAATAACTAATAAATTACAATAAATAAATATATATATATATATATATATAAAGGCTCCAATTATTTCGTTGTAAAACCATGTTTTGAAGTCTGGTGCAACTAAAAATTGCTAATGAATAGAAAACATTTTAATGGTCAATGGAAATTTTAACTAAATCGGTGATAAATAATCTACACTTTGTAAATGCGTAAATCATTTTTGGAGCAGGCATGTAAAAGCATAAATGCTCTAAACTTTATAAAAATGTTTTATATTGAAACAAATGGAGCCTAAACGTAATAGTGACTAACATACACAAGGCACTTTTCAACTATGCACAAACATGTGTCTATTTGACATAGATGAAATACATAAGTCAAATGAGAACTACTCATGTTGGACCATTATCTGCCAAACAGGAAAACATCTAAGGAGGCAAGAATCCTTCAATTTGTTCTATAGCCATAAATCAAAATCAATGGATGGTTGAGAGTATGATGATGATATTTTCTTTTTAATAAGTAAATGAAATTCCCTAAAACATCCAAGAGATCCCAGTAGAACACCACCTATATCTTCTTATCTGAACAATGCATCTGACACAAATAATTTGCCCATCTTTTTAATCAAAATAAAAAAGTTCAGTAGTTCCAGAAACACCTCAAATTTTATAGCAACTAGTATCACACATAATTATAGCTAGAAGTTGCTGATACATTCAAACCATTGAAGACAAACAGACACGAACCTGATATGAAGTAGTCTCATTTTCATCTTCAGAGGCAAGCCTGGCAAAAATATCATCTCCTTGGACAAGTGAAGGCCTTCTCTCAGCAAGACCTGGAACCACAAGGGACAAAAAATGAGCTCCCCTCTTCCTCATAGTTACAGATTCCATGTCATGACCCCTCATGTCTTCCTGTAGTAACAACATGCCAATTTTAGCACAAAATCAAAAAAGGACTCTCATTTAATCATCATTATTTTTCTTTACTTCACAAATAGAAATTTACCTCCAATTGTATTTCTTCCATGACTACTAAATGCCTGAAGAAGTTAGTATAATTTTCAATTGAAAGGCCTTCTTCGACAGCATTAGGGATCTGCTTTTTCTCAAGCAATTCCCTGACTTCCCTTGGAATGTCATATCGAGGAAGTCTGTTCTTGAAAACTTTGTCCGTTTTCTTCGGAGGACGTACACCCATAACAAATGTACCATTAGTCACAACTTGCTTCTTTCTTCTGTCCCTTGAATAAGGCCTTCTAGAAGCCAAAGACTGTGATATGTTATCATCACACATAAGGAACACCACTCGTTCTATCCTCGTACTCTCAACATCAAAATACATAACTGAAGTGTGCAAACCAATTGCCTTTGGTTTGCAAGAGATCCATACAGTCAAGGTCTCTCTTGGCTGAATCATCCTGTCCTCCAAGGTGAAAAAGTCTACATAGCCTCTGCTAGTTTCATTTCCTGATGGCGGCTTCATCAGAGAAAGTTTGAACGAATTCTCAGGAGTTGAGGCAAAAATTGAAACAGACCAGAGAGTCACTGGTTCACTAGTAGTATTCTTGATGGTAATCGACTCTGCAGCGGTTTCTCCTACGACTATTGATTGTGGGTTTCCCCCTGACATAGGAAATGGGACAGAAATAACAGCAGGACCCTCTTGATCTGGGTTGTAACTACACACAGATTGATCGTCCCCAAAATCAAGAAACCCAATTTCTCCTTTGTCTCCAACAGTAGAGAATTCCTCATCCCAGTTACCACCAAAGTCACCCATCACCAAGTAGAGACTAAAATAAACAAACTGTCAGTTTCAATAATTGCAAACCTACAAGAAAGGAAACAACCCCATATACTAAAAGTGCCCAATTTTTATTTGAATAAAAAAAAAAAAATTACATACAATGCTACTAAAAACCCCCCAATTACTTAAGCTACATTGAAAGTATAAAAAAACAATCAAAATTCAGAAAGATCAAGGATAACATAAAAGATCTCAAATACCTAATAAACTCAAAATCAGAAGCACCATAACCTAAAGAGAATCAAGTAGTACTAGATTGCAATAAAGCATACTAATGATGGGTAGAGCCACAACGAGAGTAAAACAAACAGTCATCATTCTGATTGGCATTCCTTACTTTAAGGTTCAATGAACCAAACATCAATGCCCAAATCCCATATAAGAATCAAAACCCCCCACAATAACGTTGTCCACAACAAAAGCACATACAGAAATATTAGAAACTGTATAGAAATCAAAAGGCAAATGCAGACTATGGTTAAGAAGACAAACCGTGGAAGAATCAAAGAGAGACGCTTCTGATGACAGAGACAAAGACAAAGAGAACCCAACTTTGATCAAAGCTCAGCCTCTTCAATAACCTATGACAAAAAGAAAAAAAGTGCTCTCTCAATGCAAATTAACAGTGAAAAATGCAATGACCCCAGAAACAAAATTATATAACCTTCTTGTATAAGTATTTTGATGTGACTTTCATTATATTCCAAAAAAGAAAAATTTTCTAACAAAAAAATGGTAAAGATATAAACTTGATGGCATTGGCTTATTATTTTCATACCTCTGAGTGAAAAATACAGTATCTTGGCAAAGCATTCACAAGAAGGGTATGATTGGGTAATCAAAATGGAACCCAGTTTACCCATTTATCATTAAAAGGTGAAAACTGAAAAGTGAAACCGCTCTCTCTGTAGGGAAGTGTGTGTAAGACTGGTCTGTACTGAAATCTGAAAAGTGAGATTGCTCTGTTCTGTAGAGGGAATGAGAGTCCCATTGTTTTTAGGAGGTGGGTCTATTGTTAAAAGGATTTGATTGGTGGAGCTTAGAAGTGAAAGCGTCTTTATTGTTGGTTTCTCTATTTATTTTTTTTTATTTTTGAGAAACTGTTGGGTTCTCTATTAGTGGAGCCTTGGACTTTGAAGACCCATTAATGCCTCCAATTAATTAAATTGGCCTATTGGAAGTGCATCTCTTAATATATTTATTGTTTATTTTTAGAAAATATTTTTGGTTTTTACTTCCATCTGTTCACGTTTCTTATGTTTTGTTTTTTTTTTGTTTGTGTTTTTTTTTTTTTTTTTCACTAAAATCTAAATGGTAACCTTATTTTTGTTGAATTATCGAGCAATTATGCCTATAAGATGTGTATGTCCCCACATGTGGATGTACTAGGCAACTTCATTAGCAACTGTAACTCCTTAGGACCAACTCAATGAGAGGGCACAATGATAACGCCTTAAAATATATACTTGTTATATATTTATATGGGCGTTATTTCTTTATTACTATGCTTAATTTGTATAATTAAGCCATAATTTGTATTAGTTCCTATTATTTATCTTTACATAATTTCTTGAATAAGATGCTATTCATTGTGTGTAATTTTCTACTTTTAGAAAATTATGTGAGAAAGATGAGTTTACAAGAATTTGTGAGAGAATGAAAGCCAAACTAGAATTAAAGTGGAGCTAAAGGACCATGTCTAATGTCTAAGGAGGTGTAGCTGGAGTGCTTGGATCATCTAACATGATTAGAAACTTCAAATAAGGAAAGAAATCAAAAAGGCAGAATCTGAAAAGGAAAAATCTGATTTGATCACTAATCAGTATTTTGGGCGCTATGGGTTGGAACTGTGACTTAAATATCTACAACTTTTCAGTTTTGAGTTTTCCCAAATTATCAATTTTTGAAAGCCGAAATTAACTCACAAGTTACTGCTGTAAACCTGGACGAAAATTAAAATAATATAAGTTTTATTTTCTTTGGACGCTTAGACACGAGGGTTTTGAGGGGAGGCTGTGAGAACGAATTTTGGGGAGAGAAATCCTTGTATTTTCCTTTCTCTAATGGCAGCTTAAACTCTTTACTAGGGCTAGGGGTTATGTTTCTTCTATACGGTATGAATATTTAATGTGATTCTTTCTAAGATTTTATCAACGACATATTTGATTGTTCAATTAGATTTCTTTTGATGTATTAGTTATTCCATGCTTTCAATAAGTTCAATCATGCTTTTCTTATTGTTTAGATGAATTTCTAATAGTTTCAAATAGAAATCAGGTTTTAAAGTGAATGGGTTTTTCTGAAAACTTTTCTAACCACATTATTAATCGAGGTTATAATGCGTTCTTGAATTGTCTCAATTCAACTGAATCATAAGTTTTTATTGTATAAGAACAATCAATTATGAAATATATAATTTCTTAAATCACAAAGAATTTCATATCAATATAGGGAAACACCCAATGCCCTGGTATTTACATTATTGATTTAAATCAATTTTTATTCTAATTCTTGTTAACAATCACCAAGCAAAATTACTTTTCTTCTTCACCCAAATTGTTATTTAATTATATTGTCTTTGAATTTACCCTGCTCTTTGTGGTTCGACCTCGGTACTCCGAGAATTATATTGCTACGATCTCCTGCACTTGGGAGTGAGCAAGCACACAATCACAGAACAGATCCAGAACAAGCATTTATATGTGATATGATTATATAATTACATCCCCCCCCCCCC
>NW_027070233.1:129418-166285 GCF_002906115.3 Quercus suber
TTTTGTTTTTTTTTTTTTTTTTTCACTAAAATCTAAATGGTAACCTTATTTTTGTTGAATTATCGTTATCATTGATAAAAGTTTTTTGTTTTTAGTCAGTTTAGTCCTTAAATTTTAACATTCTTATTAGGATTGTCTATTGTTCTTTATAAAAGTTTTTTTTTTTTTTTTTTTTTTTTTTTTTTTTTTTTTGTTTTTAGTCAGTTTAGTCCTTAAGCTCTTTCACTGAACTTCACGGTAGTTTTATTATGATGACCAACTTTAAAGTTTAAAGTCTAAAATAATTTTAAAAATTAAGAATGAAAATGATAATTCACCCTTTTTTTAATGGGAATAATTCACCCACTTGAAGGGTATAATCTAAATATTGACTCTCTTTTTTTTTGTCAATAACATTTTTTATTTAGTGGGAATAATTCACCAACTTGAAGAGTACAATCCGACTCTCTTTTTTCCATTAACACGAGGAGCGAGCTGTGAACTGTGACTATTGAATTCCACACAAATTTGAACAACATTTTTACTGTGTTACAGTTCATTCAAAACAATAGTTCATTCAAACAAACAAACGCATCTATTTGATCATTAGGATATTCCTTTTGCTTTTTTATTGTCAATCTTATTAAAATAATTGGGTAGTGTTTGTTGCATGCATATATGTGTATATACCTTATCGGCAAACAACTAAAAATGTGCATTGAAGACATAATTTCAAGTTGGAATCAGTACCTTCAACTCACGTTTTTTCAGTTGTTGCACACCTTTATATCCATATGTGCAACAAGATTTTACTAAAATAATTTGACTTTAATAAAGTTTAAAAGGTAAAATAGAACATTAATAGAGATTTTTTTTTTTTTTTTATAGGGAAATTAGATACATGATACATCCAATTTCAATGACAATTGTCTAACGACAGTTCTTTCAAAGATTGATGTATCTAATTTTATGTTTGAACTTATCCTGGGTGTGAAAAGTATGGCTTAGAAGTTAGAAGCAATTTATAGCCTCATGAAGGTATAAATCGATCCCAACTTGCAAGGACTGAATGGCCTTTCTGATTCTCTGAATGCAATGATCTATATGCTATTTTATCATCTCTTGTAAACGTGTTTAACCTTAATTTTTAAAGCAAAATAACCCAATACTCGAATTTAACCAAAGAGATTAACTCAATCGGATCATGCATTTAGCCAATACAACAGCCTGGCATTTTCTGCATGACTAACAAGTTCCTTCACCATTACTTTCAAGAGACAAAGTAAGCTGTTGACATTTCATCTTACATCAACGAGAAAATAAGGTGTGGTTACCTCTTATAAGTTTACCCTCTCCCCGCCTTCCTATCTCTCTCTCTCTCTCTCTCTCTCTCTTGTGCACACATTTTTTTTTAGGTTTCTCTCTCTCACATTTACACAGAAATGAACACAAAATTATGGCAACTTCTAAACATAACTAGCATAACTCTATGTCAACTGGCTTAAATGATTACCTCTTGATCTTAATGCAAGTTCACTAGAGAAGACCACTGAGCATCAACATTAGTGTTCTTCTCTGTTGGGTATATATATTTCAATTTGATTACAATTAGGAAAGAGACATTACTGCTATAATAAAAGCAGGCAGAAAAGTTTAAGTGAGGTCTCCTCCAAGGAAAAACTCAAAAGAACATGTATGCATCTCCTCCAAGGAAAAACTCAAAAGAACATGGATGAAGCACCAAGAAGGAATGAAAGAAAAAATCTGGAAGCTAAAGCTTAAACTAGAACAAGTTTCTCCGATATCACTATACTAAGAAGTCAGCCTCGAATTACCTGATCTTTTAAATCAAAGAACATATGCAATCAGCAAGATCAATGGTACAAATAACTCAGCCTATACATAATCATCTGAGCACAACAATGGACCAAGCACAGTATCTCTCCACCACAATGTCAGCAACATATGGTGATTGATTAACATTCCTTGTGCCGATAAAGAAAAGCATCCAGCTTTCTTTATATGACATCTTGAAAAGGCAAGAATTAAAAACCTGTTTCAGAATCCTGTAAATCCCCTAAAAGATTCCTATCCTTTTTTTCTTTTGCTATTAGTAAGTTATGTACACAACCAGCAAGCATTGAACCAATGACCTTACCATGGATCCCTGCCTAGAATAAACTTACAATATAACCATCTAATTATCAATTACAATTTCCATATAGCAATGACTGCTATTTCCAAATGAGAAACCAAAGTAGAAAAACAAAACCCTCAAATGAGCTCAGACATGCCATGTCCAAGGCCAGGTAACTACATGAAAGAGAAGCTAGCAACATCTTAAATAAAGCTCCTCCCATTTTATGGCACCAAAAACTTCGACAAGAGTCTTTAGGCCAAACAGGATGTGTTCCCACTCTACATGCCTAGCTGAGGATATATATATATATTACACATGTTTTAGTTGTGTGGGGGCCTAATTGTTCTTTTGTTTCTCTAAAAGTATATATATGAAAGGATGCTGACGTGCAAGTGAGATGGATGACTCACCAACAGGAGTGCTGATGGGGTTGTAAGTAAAAAAGGACATACCTTTCCCTCGACACTAGCTCCAGAGGAAGGACTAAAAGACACTCTTGTCCAGGCTGTGGGAAGACAAGCCTACTTTGGTCCTCAATCAAACTATGTCGTCTCTTAGTGAGAAAAAAAAGCAGCACCTTTTCTAAGGTAGCCAAATGGTAAGCCCCAAATTCTTTAAACAAAAACTTGAAAGCAGATGCTAATTTTTTTCATTATAATCAAAAGTGAAAGTTCCTTATGTCATAGCCTCTATTTATAAGAGAGAAACTCTAACATTGTATCATAACCCTTAATTACTGAAACTCATGCATATCACAATAACTAAAAATAACTAAAAAACACAAACCCCCATAATTTAATTAATATTGTTCCTACATCAACTTAGACTCCTTAGAAGCACAAACACAATAAAAACCTGTGTGTCCATGTCATACACGTGCCAGACATGGACATGCTTGGGACATGATTGCATGAGTGTCAATTTATCAATAACTCATGAAAGCCCTCCATGATCTTCTCTCTCTCTCTTTGGGATGCATCTTCTCTCATTTTATAAGTCTGCTATAATCTTTATTTGGGTGGTCCTCAGATTAGACAAATATCATTTGTTCTGGTTTCTTTTTTTTCCCCCAAATATATATATTTTTAAATGTGTAATACTTAAGAGTTCCTTTGTTTAATGTTCCCTTTCTCATGACTGACATTTAGTTGCATTTTTCTGATTACTGTTTTTGGTTAATTGTTTGTAGTTTATTTGCACTCTAAACATCAATTTTTAGGTATCAATGTACTTTTTTGCTATCTATTATTGCTTTTAAATTTATATTAGATATGTTTTCAAGAAAATTTTTTGGTTATTACTAATTTTTAAAAACCTAGAATAAACATAAAATATGCCTAAAAGTATATATATTAATTAATTTTTATGTTCTTCCCAAGTCATGTCCTATATTTACAATCAATGTCATGTGACTGTGTTTTGTACCTTCTGGTTTCCTGTCTGTGTCCATGCTTTTTAGGTCTACATAAACCATATTAGCACTAAGTCCCCAATGCAAAGTCCAAACCCAGATTACCAAATAGTGCATTTTAACACCTACCAATCCCCACTAAACTGGATCCCAAATCTCTGATGTTACATCCTTAACTATCATATAGATTTAACTACTCATAAAAGAAAATGGCCCTCATCCTCCCAATCTAGATCTCTATCCACCATTTGCGATATTCTTTTTGGGTATTCTACATTTCTACTGTTGCTTTAATACCATCATATTTAGTCTATTACAAGTTAGTATGGCCTAAAACTTGACACTAAAAATGAAGCAAAATCATGCTCGTTTACACATTAAGTTTTCTTTATCTTTTTTTTTTTTTTTTTTTTTTTTTTTTTTTTTTTGCTGAGTAACATAACTTTATTGGTGAAAATTAGCCAAGTACAAAAGGGGTATACTATGGGTACAAACACAATCAATCTCTCCAGTTATAATGATCAAACAGATCCAATAAAGAAGTAAAAAGAAAACGATTCCAAAAGCTAGAATCCAATCAAACAAAGATTGAAAGAAAAATAACTTAAGATCAAGAATAGACCGTTCACAATCCTCGAAACTTCTAGATTCCTTTCCCTCCAAAGACACCACATCAAACAATGTGGCACTACCTTCCAAATGACTATGTTCCGATGATGACCAGACTGACCCTGCCAGAAAGCTAACATATCCTAAACCCTCCTCAGCATAATGCTGTGAACACCAAACAGACCCAATACCATAGTCCACAACTCCTTAGCTATAGGGAAATGAAGAATGGACCAAAAAATAACAACTTATAGTCATTCATTCTACTTATAGGCAATATCTCATGCTCTAAATCATAAATATCCTGATCTCTCCAAGGATTAAAAAAAATACTAAAAGATATCACAGTGTTTTCATTGGTAAGTTAAGCAAAGAATCAATGAGGTTTGAACTCACGTTTCCTCCATCCACTCATTCTTGTGGGAAGAGGAATACAATTTGAGCCAAATCTGATTGGCAAGATATCATAGTTGATAATACAACAAATTCATTCTTGGCTCAGAATTACACTTGCACAATTTCTCTCCATAGAATAATTCCCATTCATATATACAAGCCCCAGTTCACCAATCAAAAGCATACAAAACTATCCACTTCCTATAAATTGCACAATTTAACTTAAATTTTTTTTTTTTTTACCGGGTATCCAAGCAAAATACCACACGAGACATAATAAAAGAAAAGAGTTAAACTCGTTAGACCTAATAACACTGTCCTTAAGAATATCACTAAACTTTTTTTTGGTAATGTAATTCCTACTAAATGGCCGACCCTGATTAATCTGTTGGATCCATATACAACCATAAAATTTTGGAACTAAGACTTGGTTTTATCGCAAATCCTACCGGTTTCCCAGCAGAGACCAGAACTTCAAATAATCAAATCACAAACACCTAACCACACATTTATCTCAAAAAACAATACCTTTTCTTTCTATCCTCCTTGCATTTACCATAAAACCCATTTCAAACCTTCCAATTAACCAAAAAAACCCAGAATCCCCAACCCCATAACAATTGTTCAAACACCCAGATCCCAAAAAATTCATTTTTTCTCTTTTTATCCACATTGCAATTTTCCCAATGAAATACCCAAATTTTAACATCAATAACAAACCAAAAGAGAATAAAAAGAAAACCCTAAATTAGTTTACACTTTATACCTTGAGTGAAGTTTGCTGCAGCGGCTGTGGTCAAAGGAATCCCAGTACGGAATTGATACAAAGCCACGTTTTTCTATATATACTCAGTGAACTGAACTCTGCAGATAAAAAAAACCAACAACTCAAAAAACCAATCAAAACCCAAAAACCCATAAATCCAACAAAGAAAGAAGCAAAAAATAACAAAGGGGGTGGTATTGAAAATCAGAGTGAAATCCTGTCACGGCCTCGCCACTAGCGGCGATGAGCTTGTGAGAGTCGAGGACCATGATCTTATCTTCGTTGGACTTGTGAACCAGTATGCTGTGGACTGCAGAGGAATCAGCTACCACTATGTCGAACCCATTGCCTACCAATCCGAACACGCACTCCATGATCTGTGAGCGTATGAGTTTGAGAACTTTTGTGTGTGGGTTTGACAACCTTTGATTTGATTTTGTGCAGTGGTATGGAGTAAAACACTAAACAAGCGTCAGCGCCTTGAGGAACAAGTTGAGGGAATTTTGTTTTTGTTTTGTTTTTTTTTTTTTTTTTTTTTTTTTAAAGCAAGGTTTGGGCTTATATGGGCTAAGAAATGGGCCTATTTGATGTAGTGATTTTTTTTTTTTTGTCTAAGCCTATTATTGATTTTAAGATGTATGATAAATTTAGTTATAAAATTAGTTGTAATTTAAAATTATAATCTTACTTAATAAAATAAATATTATTATTATATTTTGAAAATTTAATAGTTAAATTGTGTGATATTTATTCTCTTAATATACATGTTAATTTTGTATCAATTAGATATTATTTATTATATAATTTATAAGTTTATATTTTATGCATAATTTTAAACTATAAAAACTTGCAAGTTAAATAACTTATTATTGACATAGCTATTAATTTTTAATTTTTTAAAATTTTGCAACCATAGAAAATATAAAAAGAATATGTAATCTAATGGTGAATTTGTTAAAATTTACCTCCAATAAAAAGATGTAAAATAAAGTTGCAGCTAAGACAATAACCAATTTTGTAACTAAACATTTTCCTATTTTTAAGGTATTATTATTCATGAATTTGATATCAATAATATATGAATTTTATATTCCTTTCATTTTTCATTTATATTTAGTTTTTTTTTTTTTTTTTTTATGAATTTGGTGAATTTCTTCTTCTTCTTTTTCACTAGATAATTGAATTGTATTTCTTATTGATACAATTATGTGATTGTTAGACAGTGAAGACTATATGTATTTAGATGAACAAATTGGCATTGATTAGGAAAATAAAATGAACAAGAGTTAGAGATTGAGAAGAATAAAGAAAAGGAGTATGAGATAGATAAGATTTTAAATGGAAATAAAATTGTTGAAGATAAGGGTGGAGCTACAACTATATTAGTAATAGGATATAGTCCTCCAAAAAAATTAGAACCCCACCCCCCCCCCTCCCCTCCCCCCAATTATTTCTAAGATTTCTAGTTAGTCCAATGAATTTTTAGTTGGTCTCCTCAATTGTTCAAAACTTTATTACTTGTCCATCCCAATTATTCCTAAAATTTATAGTTAGTCCAAAGATAATGACTAATAGTTGATCTTCTCAATTGTTCAAAAATTTATAATTAATCCAATGGATAATAACTCACTCTCTAGCATCATTGACAACCCATTTTCCAACATAATTTCAATTTTTTTTTTCAAATTTAGGTACCTACGGAGCTTTGTTGTAGCTGCTAGTGCCAACCCATTGCCCTATTTTCTTTCTTCTCAACACAAAAGCTCCTATCTCAACCAAAATTATTAATCCATTTTTTTTCCTGGTGCAACATCATCTTCTTGACTCTTTAAAGAAGTCAATATGCAAGTGCATTTTCTTTTCTCTCTCTTTTATCAATCATCATTGTTATTTTACCATTAGTATTATTTTTGTTTCTTTCTTTTGCCACTATGTGTGTGTTGATATGCATAAGGGTATTTAAGATTTTTTTTGTTCACATTTTTGTATTGCTATCTTTATTCCATTAAAGATTGTTCAGCATAATTTTGATGTGAGCTGTTCTTTTTTTGGATTTTTTTTTTTTTTTTTGTGTATTTGTCTATGATAACTATATAATTTTTGTATGTTCATTACTATTTAAGAATATAACAATATATCAAAGTTAATAATTTTGTATTCAATATGAACTATGGTTAATATATAACTACTACAATTCGGCCCCAAGTAAATTTTCTAGCTACACCCTGGTTGAAGATTGTTTGATTCAAAATAAGTTAGAGCATATTATCTGCAATGTACTAAACAAACAAGTTTTGGTGTGTCCAAGAGAAACTATAGACTTGGAGATGATGAGATTTTAAAATACTTTACTCTTTCATGTGTTTGTCAAGGAAAGGCAAAGTAGTAATGCTCTTAACCTAAATCCAAAAAAGAATCTCGAGCGCAAGGTCGAGATTAGATGGACTTGTTGTCGTGATGAAAGATTTACAGTCTACCATACCTTTGCTTTTTTTTTTTTAATCATAACCATACTCTGATTCTTGAAAAAGCAAGATATTTAGAAGCCATAAAAAGATTGATCCTTATGTGAAAAGATGGCCATTATTTTAAATTCTTAATTTTCTTAATTCTCAACTCATAGTTAATTTGATTCAATCAAGAGATTCGGTCTAGTTTTGAAAACCATAGTTATTCCTTTAAAGTGAGGCATATTTGAACTTTAAACTTTTCAACTCTTTCTCTTTATTTGCATCATTTCAAAAATAATTGGAAACCAACTAGTACACTAGCCACTTGTCAATCAGTAAAATAAGGCTATATGTTGCCTTCATCAATTAGCCAATGTGTAACTATTTTTATTAGGGTTGAACATAAATTTGAGAATTTAACTAAATTCTCCCAACCTAGTCTATCATAGATGGTTTCACTGAAATATTCAATCATAATTGGTTTTTTAAACCTAAAACTGACTTGTTTATGTCAGCCTTTGAGTCCTCTTTCTTGAATTTGGTAAACTCGACCTTTTTGTGCAGGGAAATTAATTCTGTACGTATCGGCCAGTATGACTGGAATTTTTCGTGCCGTTGCTTGGACCGGTATAGAAACTGGGTTGATTCGTACCGTCTTAAATACCAGTGTGTTTCGGCTTGTTTCGGCCATTTTGGTGGATTCTGGTGCTTTTTGGGCAGTATCTTCATTCTGGACCGGTACAAACTGAAATGGGTTTTCGTAAAAAAAATTGCTACTTACAGTGCCTCTTCACCATTGTTGAACCTTCATCCACTAGTGAAATATTGTTAGATCTTGAGGCTTGAGCTCGTTGTCATCCCATAGTAACTTCTTGAATTTTCTTCTTCCTCATTGTCACTCTCTTTCTTTTGGCATTACTAGTCTGGGTCTCTAAACAAAATGTTAGCAGAGAAACCCAGGGGACAAAGTTCAAGATGACTTCCACTTTTTACACCTACCCACTTTCTGCTTCTTACTAAAAGGTTTTTTTTTTTTTTTTTTTTTAATTATTATTTAACAAAAGTTATTAAGGGGCAGACAAACCAACGTGTTTTATCTGCCACTCGTTTACAGTTTACTATTCTTTTCTTTTTGACCACTCAGAAGTCTTATTATGGTTTTTAATTTTTTTTATTATTGAGTAGTGAAATGGGCTAGGCATTAGCTTAAAATAATTTGAACAAAAGAGGTAAAAATTTGAAATGTAAATAGATATATTAATTTATATAGAATTTGTCACTTTAAAATTATATATATATATATATATTAGCGGTAATCCTGAAACAGTATACTGGTACTGACCGGTACCCGAAACATATCGTATAGCTGGCCAAACTGGTATAGCCTCCGATATAGTATTGACTTTCTTGTTTTTGTGTCCTCCTAACATTCACTAGCATCCCTTATCCCCCATTGACCTTGCCCACCTCTCACCTCCTTGCTCCCACACCTACCAAAACATTGCCCATTTTGTTATCGTCCTCTGCATGTAGATTTGCATCTAAATCCAACTTTTGCTTATCCCTAATTTCTAATTTTCTATGGAAAAGTGCCTATTGCACGAATTCATATGTCACCCATATAGACTTGCTTATGTGGAACTTGTTTTTTAGGTGAACACCAAGTAATCATCCAATCTAAGTTTGATAAACATGGTCTCAAAATATTTGGAAGTTTGCAAATTAGGCATACTTTAATAGTATAAATATATTTTTCTAAAATGCCTGTTGGTGAGTTTGAAAATGTGGGTTCAAATTTCCAACTAAATAAATGTTTTTCTTTTTTATAAATATTTTATAGAAACTCTTGTATACGACGAAAGAAATTGAAGCATATGTATAAAGAAATTCTATTGAAAATTTTCAACTATATTGTTCATCTTTTAATCTTGTATATGAACTCCATTTACTCTTAATCAAATTATCTATTTAAATTTCTTATATATATATATATAGGAATTACTCCTTTAAATTATTCTGTTGATGAATACATATTTTTATTTATTTTTGTTAATAAGGATACTAGGACTAAAAAGTATGAGTTTATAATTATGTGTGACAATTAGATTTGTGCTTAATTTGTTGTCTATTTCAATGCTTATTTTAATTAACAACTTCAAAATCAAACCTGCTTAATTTTAAAATTTTCTTCAATAATATCTTTTCCTCTTGGATCAAAATCCCAACTCCGCCTTGAGCTGCTGTTTTCACACTTTGTTTAGGTTACATGTTTTTGCTTCCAATAATAGTAATTCATCTCTATGTTGGGCAGTAAAGATCCTGTAATTGTGACTTGTATATTAGCTTTGTTCACTTTTCAGCCCCTAAAATTTGTCACAAATTAATAATCAGTTTACTTAGTACTGTTGTAACTATGTTGCACCATATTGCAAGCTTAGTTGGACAATCTATTGCACACGGTCACACAGGAACTACCTAACCACCATTCTTTAAAGTTAGAGGTTATATAAACAACTAAATTTATTTGCACTACAAATTACTTCTCAAGCTTCATAGTTACAACAAACAGAGAGAAGAAAAAGGATATTTATAAACAAAATCTCTCTATATTTGTAAACTCATATATAAACCATAAATACTCCGTTCAATAAGGTCCACCGTTCATCAAAATACTCCAAACCCTATAAATATTGTAAATCTATGTCTCCCTTAAAGCCAGAAGGGAGTGTATTTGTACTTGATTTGAGGAGATAAAAATGGCAAACAAAGTTGTAGCATTGTTCATTTGCTTCGTCCTTGTAGCTGCGGTTCCAGCAACTAAGGCTACAGTGAGTACAGAGGATATTTACAAGACTTGCTTTAAGCTGTGCAACGAAGTTTGTTTGCCAGAAAAGAAGAGCCATTCACTCTGATATTTGTAAACTCATATATAAACCATAAATACTCCGTTCAATAAGGTCCACCGTTCATCAAAATACTCCAAACCCTATAAATATTGTAAATCTATGTCTCCCTTAAAGCCAGAAGGGAGTGTATTTGTACTTGATTTGAGGAGATAAAAATGGCAAACAAAGTTGTAGCATTGTTCATTTGCTTCGTCCTTGTAGCTGCGGTTCCAGCAACTAAGGCTACAGTGAGTACAGAGGATATTTACAAGACTTGCTTTAAGCTGTGCAACGAAGTTTGTTTGCCAGAAAAGAAGAGCCATTCACTCTGTGAGAAGTACTGCGACGAGGGATGTGAAGCTTTGGAAAATGTTGGTACGTATAAGATTTTTCACTTCATGGTTTTACTTGGTTAATTAATATATTTAATTTGATTCTTCTTCATCTTCTTCTTTTTTTAAGTACTACTTAGTTCTATTTAGTATTTAGATATATATAAAACAATAATTGTAAAGCACTAAAAGTCTAAAACTTCTTTTTTTAAGACATTAAAATTTTTCTGAAGGTGATACTACTTTGTCAAAGATCTGTTTGCTGAACTGAACCGTAAAGGTTTTCATTCAATTTTTCAATTTTTTTGAGGGATTGGGTTTTGCAATCATAATCTTAAAACATTTTTCAATATCACCTGTATCATTTTTCCTTATCTAAACTACTACTAGTGTTACGTTATTTTATTTTTAAAATTTTGATCCTTTTCATTTCTGTGACCCAATTGATGGAAAATATATTTTACAAAACGGAGTTATATGCAGTTCTCCTTTTGCAAATCATAAGTTCTATAGGTGTGCAGAGTTCATCAAATATGAGTAAAACACTATAAACTAGTCTCATAAGATACTTTTGAGTGAAACACTTCATAAACCCCAGTCCTATGAGATACTTTTTCCAATTAGCGACTGACCAAGATTTTTACTCAATTCTAGATATAAGTGACAACTTAGAGATGTCCATATATTTGTTGTAAGTGTTAAGTATTTCCTACACAGCTCTTAATCTTAGCGTGTATATATATTCCTTTACAGCCAAACTTGGTGGCGAGATTGACATATCGAAAGGCACAATAGATGGACTGAAAAATCTCGACGTCGACGAAGCTAAAGGCACACTTAACGGATACAAGATATGGGATCCCAAGAACAACTAAGATATGGAAACCTCAGGAAAGGCACAAGTGATGGAACTTATTGAGAGTCGTTAATGAATGTGAGAAATGAATGTAATATCTCCTCGTTTGTATAACAAGTAACAAAAAGAATTAATGATAATATAACAATTGTAATATATAAGTCCAAGATTCATCTTTCTTCTTCTATCTCAAAACTTGTTTTCTTAAAAAAATAAATTGTGCATGCATGGAGGAGTGTAGCATTTGAATGCATTTGTAAAAGAGTAAAAATATTTTCTCCCACATTTTGTGTGTTCCACTAATTTATACTCTATTAACCAAAACTTGCGGCATATATATTCTTTTATTTTTCTTATAATATAAACAAAGTTTAAAATGAAAAAAAAAAAATCATATACATGACAAATTGTAATTGATAGAGTATAAAGTGGAATACAAAAAGAGAGACAGAGAATATTTATTCTCTCATGAACGCTCACAAAGGACAACATTTTCATGCTAAGAAATTGATTTTATACTTAATTCAATGACTTTAGCTTTGCACATATTTTTTTTCCTTTTCTAATATAATTCGGTTGTTATAACAATAGAAGAGGAAAAATATGAACACTGGTGAACAGACAATGCCACTAACTTACTAAGAGCTTTGTAACTTAATTTGTTACTCTTTCTTTTTTTTCAATAGAGACATGTAGGATGAAAATCTCCCCTCTCCAATTTGCAAATGGCAATTGCCAACTAATATTTAAAACAAATAATTTGGTGACAGATGCGCAGCTTTAAATTGCTTTTTTTTTTTTTTTTTTTTTTTGGCATGTTAGTATACTGGATTCATTGTCTCGTAAAAGCAATTCAGTATAAATGAGCATCTAACTTTCATTTTTAGCAATTCTTTTGACAAGCAGGGATCGTTAATATGAAGTTACATGTCATACTACTGGTAATTACATGAGAAAAGGAGACAGGAGTCTGCTTGCCATCAACTTTTTTAGTTCTTACATATCCCTGTTTTCGTTTATGTGCAGCTTAGCTCACTTTTTTCTAAATAAAACTATACTTTTAACTAAATTTTAGCGAATAAACAATAACTAAGTAGCAAGAAACTGCATTCAAACCTTTATTTTTTTTTTTTTTTTTTTTTTTTTTTTTTTTCAATTTGAGAATCAACTTCATTCAAACGTGCACCTAGCTAGTAAACCACAACATAATTGGTCATTCTAAGTGGTATTTTAATTAGTTACATGAAATTCATTAAGTAAATCAATCGGAATGGCAGCAATTACACAAAAATGAAGTGTTGATTCTGCAATTTACTATATAAAAAACAAATCCTAATAAAATCCACTTGGTAGTAAAATGAAGTGATTAGCCAAGAATGGGGTTGGACCCAAAGTTTAGGCTAAGGTCCTGAACCTTGGGTGACATATAGATACAATATTTAAGGGTGTGTAACTGTGCATTAGTCGGATTGGAGTGTTTTTAATCTGAACTCAATCCATCACATGTTTAAAAACCAACTCAACCCCATCTTGGTCGGATTGAGTTGACATACCACAAATTGGACTCATATGTTTCATACCTTCTAAAAATTAGATAACCATTAACTATTTATGGTTTTTTTTTTCAATAAGTTTTTACAATTCATTATTTACTTAATATATTTAATTTACATTTCAAATTTCAAATTCCTCAAAACTAATTCTCAAAATATCAAAATAAATCAAACTAAAAGGTTAAAAGAAGGATAGTAAAATAAACTTCTACATCGAATTTGGCCGAGTTAAAAAACTATCCATTCAAATCAAACTCCACCCAAGGCTACACACACACACACACACAAAAAAAACCGACCTAACTCAATTCACGAAAAACAAGCTCAAAGTGTGGTATTGGATCTATTTGTCAAGCTGATAGGTTAGATGCACATCTCATATCATGCATCCCAAAGCAAGATAATGACACATTCATTCAGCTATATATTAAAACAAAAGCAAAAACTAAAACCAACAAACAAAGAGAGTTGCACCCAAAATTACTCGTCCATTTTATTGATGTGTTTCATATGATATATAGTCATAGGACTAGTTTTATACATGAATTTAAGTGAGAGGACTAGCAGCAGGGGGTTTAGGACAGTGTGGTGGACCAACTGGGCTACAAGGGGCACCATGTGACATTCTGCAAATGCATTGATCAAATGGAATTCCTCCACCAGCAGGACGACAATATACATTGACCATTCCAACACCCCGGTAACAAGGCCGACATGTTTCAAGGCATGGTTTTATATCAGGACAACCACCACCTATCATCGCTATTTCACAACCATTCACCTTTGGCACCGTGGTTGGGGCTACACAACACCACCACAACAACAGCAATAACAAAATCAAATTAGGACAAAGTGTCTAGAAAAATTAAGATGTGAAAAAAAGAAAAAAGAAAAAAAAAAAAAAAAAGAGTAGAACCGACTTTGTTATGAATATATGTGTGTGTGTGTGTGTGTGTGTCTGTACAGTCTAGTTGATACATCTTGTATTCCTCCTTGATTTCCAAGCATTTTCTTTCCTTATAATGAGGGGCTTAGATAGCTAAAATGACTAAACAAAATTTTAGTCAAATTTGATTCAAAATACCATTTTTTTTTTCTATTTTTCCTAATCAATTTTTCATCGGCCTGCATCAAACTCTCTAATTTTCTCAATTTCTAATTAAATTTTTTACTTATTTTTCTCTATACTTCCTCTCTTTAGCCTCTTCCTATCTTCTTCACTGACCTTGTCAACTGTCGCTGCTATCAATGATTTACAACACAAACCCAAAGCTACTTTAACATTAATAGGTGGTCATGCATGGCACACATAAGTTAAGCATGTTTGCTTGTCATGTGTATAGAACGAACCTGAGAACACATAGACCAGCAAGAAGTAAATGGAGCTGCAGAACATGGTCATCTGCATTCTTCACAATTAGAAAAAGGAGGAAGTAGGCGTGAGAATGTTGTCAACTTTACTAGTGTTTATGGGTAGGTAGAGTCAGGAGTACTGTGAACTATATATAATATATATACTTAAGTTACTTTAAGGAAGTTAGGATGCATTAATGGGAAGATATAGAATGATAAGGTTATCAATGCATTCTCATCAGTTTCATGATTTCATGCCATAGGGGGCGCCGGATAAACTACAATTTTTTTTTTTTAACGAAAGTTTATCCCAATGGCATTAATAATTGGGTCGAGAGTTTTCCATTTGGCTATTTGAAATTTTTAGTGCCTGACACGTGATTTATTCTTCAGTTTATTTAGTTGGTACAATATGGACTAATTACGTATACGTTGCATGCTAACTTCTGAAAAAAAAAAAAAAAATTACGTCGACGTTTTTTACATCATTGCCATGTATTTTTAAGGGTAAATACATTTAAGCAATAATCGTTTATATTTGGTGCATCAATTATTATTTATGAAAAGAAATTTATATAGTTATTTATCTCACTGCAAAACTTGAGTCCTTGACAAATACTGGATTTAGATTTCAAAACATCGTTGTGAAAGGGAGAAATATATAGCATGATGTTGTCCATTTTGCCACGAAAGCTCACAGCTCATAGATTAGAGGCTTCTTGGGTGATGGTAGTTTCAATATGTTGTAATATGAAATTGAGGATTTTATTTATTAAAGGATTTAATTTACAGAATAGTATAAGGTGTAGGTGCAATCCCACTCGGGATGTGTGGTCCTTAAAGAAGTGGATTTTGGGAACTCTCAAGAGTCCGAAACATATCTTATAGAGGTGAAGGGAAACTGAGTCTTGTTCAGTCCCACATCACCTAGATAGAGCGAGTTGTTGCGCTTTATTTGTACTTCTGTAGGCTTTAGACCTTAATTGGTATGACATGTTTTGAAGCTATAAACTTTTGTAGCAAGCACACAATATAATGCCAATGATAGGTCGAGAGGTGTAATTTTAAAATGAAGCATTCATTAAGGAAACTAAAATGTCATGAGATTAATAAGATATTAGTCGCAACTCACGCAATGGGTGGAAATAAATGATTATTTTGTATTGTAATATAATGTATAATTTTTTCTCTAAATTTTTTTGAAGATTATTTGTTCTCCCTAAAAATTAAACTTCTATTCGATCCAATTAGATTTACTTCGGTCCCATTCAGTTCAATTATGTTTACTTTGGTCCAATTTGTTCCATTCGGTCCACTCGGTTAATTTCGGTCCCCCTTCAGTCAATTTTAGACTAATTGTACCTTAAATTGATTCTTTTTGTAGGTTTTCTTTTCAACTTTAGCTCAAAAATTCTTTTTGTTTTTCTTTATTTTTGGGTTGAAAAGTATGAAATTTTATTATATTTGGGCTAAACTCTTTAGTTTTGAGTTAAAAAATACAAAAAAAAAAAAAAAAAACATTTAAAGTAGACATTGGAAATTAGATATATGAGATCTAAAAATAATAAATATTCAAAAGTTGCATTGGTTCTACTTGGCCCATTTTGTCCATTTCGGTCCGATTTGGTCCTATTTTGTCCATTCGGTTATATTTAGTCCATTCTGTCCACTAAAGTTCTATTCGGTCTAATTCAACCCATTCGGTCTTATTGAGTTCACTTTGGTCCAATTCGGTCTATTCAGTCCACATTGGCTATATTCTATCCACTTCGATCCTATTCGGTCCACTTTGCTCTTATTCGGTCAATTCTGTCTACTTGGATTCTATTTGATCCTATTCGGTTCATTCTGTCTACTTTGAAAACCATAGTTATTCCTTTAAAGCAAGGCATATTTGATCTTTAAACTTTTCAACTCTTTCTCTTTATCTGCTTCATTTCAAAAATAATTGGAAACCAACTAGCACACTAGCCACTTGTCAACCAGTAAAATAAGGCTATATGTTGCTTTCATCAATTAGCCAATGTGGCAATGTGTAACTATTTTTATTAGGGTTGAACATAAATTTGAGAACATAACTAAATTTCCCAACCCACTTTATCATAGATGGTTTCACTGAAATATATATTTAACATAATTGGTTTTTAAAACCTAAAATCCTACTTGTTTATGTCAGCCTTTGAGTCCTCTTTCTTGAACTTGGTAAACTCGACCTTTTTTGTGTCCCTCTAACATTCACTACCATCCCTTATACTCCATTGACCTTGCCCACCTCTCATCTCCTTGCTCCCATAACTACCACAACGTTGCCCAATTCGTTGTCGTCCTCTGCATGCAGATCTGCATCCGAACCCAACTTTTGCTTATCCCTAATTTCTAATTTTCTATGGAAAAGTGCCTATTGCATGAAGTCATATGTCACCCATAGAGCCTTGCTTACATGGAACTTATTTTTTAGGCGAACACCAAGATATAAAACAATAATTGTAAAGCACTAAAAAATCTAAAACTTTTTTTTTTTTCATAACCATACTGTGAGTCCAGAAAAGCAAGATATTTAAATGACATAAAAATAGTAATCCTTATGTGAAAAGAAGACCATTTAAATTCCTAGTTTTATTCAATTGATAACATATTGAAGCTTCCTCACCCAAGACGGAATGGGTTAGATGGCAGGTTGACCCCCACCCCACCCGAACCCAACTTTTGCTTATCCCTAATTTCTAATTTCCTATAGAAAAGTGCCTATTGCACAGTCATATGTCACCCATGTAGACTTGCTTATGTGGAACTTATCTTTTAGGTGAGCACCAAGTAATCATCCGATCTAAATTTAATAAACATGGTCTCAAAATATTTGGAAGTTTGCATATTAGGCATACTTTAATATATAAATATATTTTTCTAAAATGCCTGTTGGTGAGTTTGAAAATGTGGGTTCAAATTTCCAACTAAATAAATGTTTTTTTTTTGTTTTTTGTTTTTTGTTTTTTGTTTTTTTTATAGAAACTCTTGTATACGAAAGAAATTGAAGCATGTATAAAGAAATTCTCTTGAAAATTTTCAACTATATTGTTCATCTTTTAATCTTGTATATGAACTCCATTTACTCTTAATGAAATTATCTATTTAAATTTCTTATATATATATATATATATGAATTACTCCTTTAAATTATTCAGTTGATGAATACATATTTTTATTTATTTTTGTTAATATGGATACTAGGACTAAAAAGTATGAGTTTATAATTATGTGTGACAATTAAATTTGTGTTTAATTTGTTGTCTATTTCAATGCTTATTTTAATTAACAACTTCAAAATCAAATCTTTTTAAAAAAATTTCTTCAATAATATCTTTTCCTCTTGGATTAAAATCCCAACTCCGCATTGGGCTGCTTTTTTCACACTTCGTTTAGGTTACCCGTTTGTGCTTCCAATAATAGTAATTCATCTTTATGTTGGGCAGTAAAGATCTTGTAATTGTGACTTGTATATTAGCTTTGTTCACTTTTCAGCCCCTAAAATTTGTCACAAATTAATAATCAGTTTACTTAGTACTGTTGTAACTATGTTGCACCATATTGCAAGCTTAGTTGGACAATCTATTGCACACGGTCACACAGGAACTACCTAACCACCATTCTTTAAAGTTAGAGGTTATATAAACAACTAAATTTATTTGTACTACAAATTACTTCTCAAGCTTCATAGTTACAACAAACAGAGAGAAGAAAAAGGATATTTATAAACAAAATCTCTCTATATTTGTAAACTCATATATAAACCATAAATACTCCGTTCAATAAGGTCCACCGTTCATCAAAATACTCCAAACCCTATAAATATTGTAAATCTATGTCTCCCTTAAAGCCAGAAGGGAGTGTATTTGTACTTGATTTGAGGAGATAAAAATGGCAAACAAAGTTGTAGCATTGTTCATTTGCTTCGTCCTTGTAGCTGCGGTTCCAGCAACTAAGGCTACAGTGAGAACTACAAATTACTTCTCAAGCTTCATAGTTACAACAAACAGAGAGAAGAAAAAGGATATTTATAAACAAAATCTCTCTATATTTGTAAACTCATATATAAACCATAAATACTCCGTTCAATAAGGTCCACCGTTCATCAAAATACTCCAAACCCTATAAATATTGTAAATCTATGTCTCCCTTAAAGCCAGAAGGGAGTGTATTTGTACTTGATTTGAGGAGATAAAAATGGCAAACAAAGTTGTAGCATTGTTCATTTGCTTCGTCCTTGTAGCTGCGGTTCCAGCAACTAAGGCTACAGTGAGTACAGAGGATATTTACAAGACTTGCTTTAAGCTGTGCAACGAAGTTTGTTTGCCAGAAAAGAAGAGCCATTCACTCTGCGAGAAGTACTGCGACGAGGGATGTGAAGCTTTGGAAAATGTTGGTACGTATAAGATTTTTCACTTCATGGTTTTACTTGGTTAATTAATATATTTAATTTGATTCTTCTTCATCTTCTCCTTTTTTTAAGTACTACTTAGTTCTATTTAGTATTTAGATATATATAAAACAATGATTGTAAAGCACTAAAAGTCTAAAACTTCTATTTTTAGGACATTAAAATTTTTCTGAAGGTGATACTACTTTTTCAAAGATCTGTTTGCTCAACTGAACCATAAAGGTTTTCATTCAATTTTTCAATTTTTTTGAGGGATTGGGTTTTGCAATCATAATCTTAAAACATTTTTCAATATCACCTGTATCATTTTTCCTTATCTAAACTACTACTAGTTTTACGTTATTTTATTTTTAAAATTTTGATCCTTTTCATTTCTGTGACCCAATTGATGGAAAATATATTTTACAAAATGGAGTTATGAAGTTCTCCTTTTGCAAATCATAAGTTCTATAGGTGTGTAGAGTTCATCAAATATGAGTAAAACACTGTAAACTAGTCTCATGAGATACTTTTGAGTGAAACACTTCATAAACCAGTCTTATGAGATACTTTTTCCAATTAGCGACTGACCAAGATTTTTACTCAATTCTAGATATAAGTGACAACTTAGAGATGTCCATATATTTGTTGTAAGTGTAAAGTATTTCCTACACAGCTCTTAATCTTAGCGTGTATATATATTCCTTTGCAGCCAAACTAGGTGGCGAGATTGACATATCGAAAGGCACAATAGATGGACTGAAAAATCTCGATGTCGACGAAGCTAAAGGCACACTTAACGGATACAAGATATGGGATCCCAAGAACAACTAAGATATGGAAACCTCAGGAAAGGCACAAGTGATGGAACTTATTGAGAGTTGAGAATGAATGTGAGAAATGAATGTAATATCTCCTCGCTTGTATAACAAGTAACAAAAAGAATTAATGATAATATAACAATTGTAATATATAAGTCCAAGATTCATCTTCCTTCTTCTATCTCAAAACTTGTTTTCTTAAAAAAATAAATTGTGCATGCATGGAGGAGTGTAGCGTTTGAATGCCTTTGTAAAAGAGTAAAAATATTTTCTCCCACATTTTGTGTGTTCCACTAATTTTTACTCTATTAATCAAAACTTGCGGCATATATATTCTTTCTTACCCAATGTGGCAATGTGTAACTATTTTTATTAGGGTTGAACATAAATTTGAGAACATAACTAAATTTCCCAACCCAGTTTATCATAGATGGTTTCACTGAAATATATATTTAACATAATTGGTTTCTAAAACCTAAAGCCCTACTTGTTTATGTCAGCCTTTGAGTCCTCTTTCTTGAACTTGGTAAACTCGACCTTTTTGTGTCCCTCTAACATTCACTACCATCCCTTATACTCCATTGACCTTGCCCACCTCTCGTATCCTTGCTCCCATTACTACCACAATGTTGCCCAATTTGTTGTCGTCCTCTGCATGCAGATCGGCATCCAAACCCAACTTTTGCTTATCCCTAATTTCTAATTTTCTATGGAAAAGTGCCTATTGCATGAAGTCATGTCACCCATAGAGCCTTGCTTACATGGAACTTATTTTTTAGGTGAACACCAAGATATAACACAATAATTGTAAAGCACTAAAAAATCTAAAACTTTTTTTTATTTTTTATCATAATGATACCGTGAGCCCAGAAAAAGCAAGATATTTAAACGACATAAAAATAGTAATCCTTATGTGAAAAGAAGACCATTTAAATTCCTAGTTTTATTCAATTGATAACATATTGAAGCTTCCTCACCCAAGATGGAATGGGTTAGATGGCGGGTTGACCCCCACCCCACCCGAACCCGAACCTGAACCTGAACCCAACTTTTGCTTATCCCTAATTTCTAATTTTCTATAGAAAAGTGCCTATTGCGCAGTCATGTCATCCATGTAGACTTGCTTATGTGGAACTTATTTTTTAGGTGAACACCAAGTAATCATCCAATCTAAGTTTAATAAACATGGTCTCAAAATATTTGGAAGTTTGCATATTAGGCATACTTTAATATTATAAATATATTGTTTTTAAATGCCTCTTGGTGAGTTTGAAAATGTGGGTTCAAATTTCCAACTAAATAAATGTTTTTTTGTTTTTGTTTATAGAAACTCTTGTATACGAAAGAAATTGAAGCATGTATAAAGGAATTCTCTTGAAAATTTTCAACTATATTGTTCATCTTTTAATCTTGTATATGAACTCCATTTACTCTTAATCAAATTATCTATTTAGATTTCTTATATATATATATATATATATATTGAACGGTTTTAGACTCCTTAACACACAACTAGATTGAGTAACCTAATTAATTAGCCAAGTTGTTACTTTGTCAAATTAAGCAATTCTAAGTTAAAACAATCAAACAATCATATCAAGAATATATAGCAGCGGAATAATAAATAACACAAGATATGATCACCCAGGAAAACCAAATCGGTAAAAAACCTGGAGAGGATTTTACCCACTGATCCTCAAGGCAAAACTGAATTCACTATGAAAGAATCGAAGTTCATACAAAAGGACTTACAAGCTCCCCGCTCGACTTCCTAATGCTACCTACCAGTAGAACTTACTGACACGACCCCGTGCAAGCTCCGAATCCATGGACTCCTTCTTTCTTGAATTCTTCAATCAGCTACAAGCACCCACGCTTGATATTCTTTAAGTTTCAATGGTAGCAACCTAGTTGATCATCAAGATGTTGAAGTAATCTCTATCTTGAAAACCCTAAACTTTGTGTAAAGATATGAGCAACAATACAACTGGAGCAACTCTAAAAATGTGGCTAGGGTTTTGCTTTATATACCTAGGGTAAAAACATAAAACCCTAAACGTTTTAATGAGTTAGGGCTGAGTTGGAAAAACTGCAGAAAACGCAATTTGGTCGACTTTCGATCGATCGAGTCTATTCTTCGATCGATCGAGCCAGACCAAAATGCCCCAATGCATCTACAGTCTCTCGATTCCAACTTTATAATAATTAATCAACTTTGAGCAAGTTTAAACAAGATTAAATATATTGTTTTGATCATAGTTTGCCAATATTACAAATTAGAGTTCTAAATACATAAATTCCTAAACCTTTAGAACCTAACAAACTCCCATTTTGGCAATCCGTGACAAAACACAAATTAAAAGCTCAAAGTTTACTAGTAAAAAGCTCTTTACAAAAGTAATGCTCATAAACTCAAATTCAATCCTAACTACTATCCATCAGTTGCAAGTATAGACAGCAGCTCAGTTGAATCAACCTGTATATTCTTGAAATACTCAACAAATGCATAAACGCATGTGTGACAGAAAAGAGTAAAACAACAGGTATAACATTCTTGTAAGATTCACACAACACAGAATAAAGACATATATTAATGATCATCTCACAAATATAAATCAATAAGTAGTGAATCACAAAGCAACAAGAATCAATGAATATATCATGTAAATCAATCAAAGTAACTCCCCCTAACATGAATATCCCCAAAAATGATATACAAAGTGAAGCACCTAGATACAATCTAAAAACTCCACAAGCTCCTAAAAAACAACAAATCTCCCCCTAACTACAAAAACCCCTCTATAAGTCAAAAAACTCTACTCCCCCTTTTTGTGACGGAATGCCAAAGGGCAATCACAAGTCAGCATCAAAAGGAGGTGGTAAGGGTGAATGAAGATGCGCAAGGCTGGCTCGCAGAGCGCGGATCTCATCAAGCAAGTCCACCAAAATTTGACCATGAGTCGCCTGAACGGTCATGACAGTCTCCAAGGTACGACGAACATCAAAGTCAGCCGAAGGAGGTGGAGGAACATTAGCAGCAGCAGCATCACCAACAGGATCAGGAACATCCTCACCAGCAGGACCTGTAGAAGAAGAATGAGGAGGTGCGTTACTAGAAGGCTCAGACCTAGGGTGTTTAGAACCAGCTCTAAGATGAGCGGCCCTCTGTCTAAGAAAAGACGCACCAATGGGAGCAATCACATGAACGAGCTCAGAGGAAGGGAAGCCACTAAGATCAAGATAAAGCAAAATCCTATGAATAAAAATAGGATGAACAAGAGCATGAGAAGTAGATGAACTCCTGTAAACATCGTTCAAAAAATGAAGAAATAGATGAGAAAAACTGATAGGAGCATCAGTAACCAGAGCGTATAAAAATACACACCGCTCGAGAAGAATGGTGTGATCATGAGATATGGGCCAAATAGAATGACAGGCTATCCTAAAGAACAGATAGTGCAACCCGAAAAGCTCAGCAGAAGTGATCCTAGGATTAGAACCCCACTGGATAGAAGTCCCAGTGATGTAAGACAAGACATCACTCAACTCGGGAGACTCATCATAAGGATAGACAGGATTCTGGACCATGAGTACCCCTAGAGCATCAGCCACTACCTGGGGAGTAATGGTGTACTCTACGCCTCGTATCCAACTCTTTACCAAAGTGTTAGAATCATAGATGTGGATAGAGATGTTCGAAAAGAACTCTCTAATCAAGGTAGAAGGTGGAGGAGGATCAGAAATATCCACCAAGGGTAACCAGCCCCGACGCTTAAAGTTTGCCCTAATGGCAGGATCAAGTTCATCTAAAAGAACAGAACGCTCAGCCCAAATCTTTCTCTTAAGGTTTAGCTTCTCAAAAATCTCTAGGTTTTTCTCACTCGGAAACCTCTCACGGTCAAAAGAAGGAGGGGATGGAGAAGAGGAGGGAATAGTCCTACGGGCTCTAGTCTTCCTAGGCATGATGCTAAGGAAAGGACAGAGACACAAAGAGAAAACCAAAAGAACAAAATAAAACAAAACCAAGGGCAGACTGCAAGTTAGCACAATAAAAATAGAACAAAATCTATATGATGCATGAATAATAACAATGTTGTGATACATGAACTAATGCAGTAAACACAGTTCTAATTAGGTTCAATTTCACAAAATTGGCTCGAACATAGAGTTTCTAACAAAAACCCTAAAAAATTTGAAAAACCACTTGAAAATTTTGAAACAAAATGATGAATTGATCATCACATTGTTGAAAACAAATTATAATAACCAATTTCATCAAAACAACAAGCCAATTTCATCAATTAAACCCAATTGAACAAAAATCCCCAAATCGAATCAATTTCAAGCCCTAGAATTTTCAATTTCTCACAAAACCTAAAATTGATCAAATTAAACTATCAAGATCATGTTTATAGCATGTCCCCACAAAACCCCATTGATCAATTACACAAAATTAGGCGTGAATCAACAGAAATCCCAAAAAGAAAAAGGTCCGAAATTTTAAAGAAAAATTCATGAAAAATGCATGAAAAGATGTAAATAAACTCAAAAGAAGGGGTAAGATAGTCATACTGGCTTGAGGAAAGAGAGACCTTGCAAAAAATCCGGAGGAAAACGACAAAAATTTGAACTTTTAGCCTTGCTAAGTCGGAGAGAGAAAGAAAAAGTTTGAAAATTTTTTGAAAAAGTGTTTGAATCAGTCAAGAACAGTGATTTAAAAACCTGATTCGCGACTTTCAATTGATCGAAAAATACATTTGATCGATCGAATCAAACAGTCATTTTTAAACAAATTAAAGCACTTTTTCGATTGATCGAAAATCAGAATGAATCGATCGAACTGGGCAGAGGCTCACAAAAGTTTTGAGAAAAATCGCAGTTTTGAAAATCACAAACCATATTTTGAAAACAACTCCTTAAAGCATTAAACGAATTAAAACAAAATGCATGAGTATGAGATGGAATGCTTTTCCAAAAACTCAAGTTTTAATCCCAGTTTCTCCAAAGAAAATTTCAGCCATTCTTCTTTTTAAATTCTCAAGCAAAAAAAAATGTTTTGCATAATTCTCAAAGTATTTCCAAACTTGATTGGTCAGACCAAAAACACACATAATAACATGTACAAAGTTTAGCAAAAAGTAACTTGTGTAGTGTGTGTAACTAGCAAAAACTTGAGATACATGTGAGGTGATATGTGAATAGCAATTAATCACAAAGTCTACACAATCCATCACATAGAATTTGAAAGAGACTATCACCTAAAGAGTTACATCCTATAACTCTCACATCTTCTAGAACAAAAGCTTGCAATCATGTAAGTTTCTTGTATTTTTGCCTCTTTTTTTTTTTTTTTTGTGAGATGGCATCAAGTCTAATAGTACACACCAATTTTATTTATATGAGATGGCATCAAGCCTAATAGTACACACCGATTTAAGCATTAAGCAATTAAGCCGAGGCAATACCTTATGTTCTTTTTGTGCATGTGCTACACTTTCTCGAGTACAGAATCTTATGATATGCACTAAGGTGTTCATGATTGGCTAGTGAACAGTGATGAGATGGTTATTTATGCCTTTCTCAAAAGGATCAAGTCTGACAGTGAAATAACATGTGACTTCAAGATCAAGACAAAGTGATCAATAACCATAAACATCTTTCCCACACAACATGCACTACAAAGTTTCAACTAGTCAAGTGCAATAAATAAGCTCATCAAAGCTAAACAAGATACATAAGACATGTTATGTGAAAATAAATTGACCAACCTTGTTTTCAAAACCAAGAGAAATAGTGCCAAACACAATTTGCTTTCCTTTTTTTTTTTTTTTTTTCAAAAGAGAAAACAAATAAATCCTAGAATGAAATGCATGAATGTAATGCAATGCAAATCCTAGAAAAAATAAAAATACAAAAAACTAAATAACAATGGTCACAAAGGAATGAGCAATGAAGCACAAGGACCATGTCAGAAAGACTCAATTAGGTTGAGTCTTTTGCATCCAAAACCTTTTAGATGCACCATGAGCATTGTAGTTCTTATTCACATTCGCATGATTTTCAACTCCAGAATTGGAATAAAGGTTCAACGCCTTAACCAATTCACCAATAAGTGCCATAGGATCTTGTGCTTGAGGCACAGGCATCTTTGGTTTATTTGCTCTCTTAGCAGCTTGAAGCTTGTAACAGTTAGGATGAATGTATCCAGACTTTCCACAATAATGACAAACCCAAGCAAGTTTACCATGCATCTTGTCCTTAGAAAGGGTAGAATCCTTAGGTTTAGTTTCTCTCAGATCAACCCTAATCTTCCTAGGAGGTGAAACTTCTACAGGTTTGACTACCTCACTCACAGGTGGTTTAACAGTTTCACTCACAACTTTACTCGTAGAAAGTTCAGAAGAAGATGGAGGAACAAAGTTTGTGGAATGTGGAGTAGACACAGAGATGCTTTCAACATATCCTATCCCAGATTTATCAGAAGGATACTTTTAAACATTCAGCATGTGATCAAATTTAGAACTAGCAGATCTAGCAATAGACAAATCATTTTCTAAAGTTTTGACTTTATCAAGTAAAAGCATGTTCTCAGATTTCACATGGTTCAAAAGATCATTAACATCAAAAAGTTTAAGAAGTAAATTTTTCTTTTCAAGCTCAAGAGAATCAATTTTCTTCAGGCCAAGTTCAACATTCATAGCATCCTTTGCAGCAACTTTGCAAAGTTTATTATAGGCCTCTTGAAGATCTGTATCCCCAGAGTTTTCCTCATTAGAAGGGTTTTCCTCAACAGATATGCTTTCATTGGCTACAGCAGTAGCAGTGAAAGCAATGAAGTTTCCATCCTCGTCACATTCAGACTCATCATCAGAAACTTCATTATCACTAAGGGTTACAGCCATAGCTTTATCCTTATTTCTCAAGAATGTAGGACATTTAGATTTAACATGACCATACCCTTGACAACCAAAACACTGAGCACCCAAAGAATTGTTTGAAGATTGACCTACTTTTTCTCTAGGTTTTTCAAAGTTATTAACCTTAGTGGGATCATTCTTCCTAAAGTTTCTAGGTTCAGCAGTATTTGTACCTCTTGCCCTTCTATTTGTATTTCTCAGAAAGTTTCTAAAATTCTTGGCAAGGTAAGCTATCTCTGTATTAGAGAGCTCATCATCAAATTTACCCACCTTAACATCATCAACAGACTTAAGAGCCATTGATTTGGATTTGTTTGTTTTGGGTAAGTCAGACTCATAGGACTGAAGAGATCCTACAAGCTCATCAACAGGGATGGAGTCCACATCCTTACTCTCAGTAATGGCAGTCACTTTGGGTCTAAAGTCTTCAGTTAAAGATCTAGAAATCTTCCTAACAATTTTAGGTTGATCATAGATTTCACCCAAATTAAAAGCAGAATTAACAATATCATTCAGTTTGGCATAAAATTCATCAAAGGATTCATCATCAGACATCCTAATGTTCTCAAACCTAGAAGTTAATTGCTGCAGTTTGTTTATCTTAACTGCCTTTGTGCCTTCATGCACAGTTTGGAGGATTTTCCAAGCAGTGTGAGCAACCTCAACATTAGAGATCCTCTTAAATTCCTCCATAGAAACAGCATTGAAGATGGCATTCATAACTTTTCTATTGAAGCCAGCTGCTTCCTTTTCAGAAGTTTGCCACTCACTCACAGGAGTAGTGGGCTTCTCCCATCCGTATTCAACGGAATTCCAAACTCTCTCATCAATAGATTTCAGGAATGCTTTTATCCTTACTTTCCAATAAGCATAGTTATTCCCATCAAAGTGAGGAGGAATAACAAGAGAGTGTCCATGCTCTATGATAACAGGGGTCAAGGATCAGCTCAGAGATCAAAAAATCTCTAACAAAAAAGCTACCCGCTCTAATACCACTTGAACGGTTTTAGACCCCTTAACACACAACCAGATTGAGTAACCTAGTTAATTAGCCAAGTTGTTACTTAGTTAAATTAAGCAATTCTGGGTTAAAACAATCAAACAATCATATCAAGAATATATAGCAGCGGAATAATAAATAACACAAGATATGATCACCCAGGAAAACTAAACTGGTAAAAAACCTAGGGAGGATTTTACCCACCGATCCTCAAGGCAAAACTGAATTCACTATGAAAGAATCGAAGTTCATACAAAATGACTTACAAGCTCCCCGCTCGACTTCCTAATGCTACCTACCAGTAGAACTTACTGACACGACCCCGTGCAAGTTTCGAATCCACGGACTCCTTCTTTCTTGAATTCTTCAATTAGCTACAAGTACCCACGCTTGATATTCTTTAAGGTTCAATAGTAGCAACCTAGTTAATTATCAAGATGTTGAAGTAATCTCTATCTTGAAAACCCTAAGCTTTGTGTAAAGGAAAGCTCCTCTAGATCTCACAAGAGATTTACACAAAACAGTAATGTATGAGCAACAATACAACTGGAGCAACTCTAAAAACGTGGCTAGGGTTTTGCCTTATATACCTAGGGCAAAAACATAAAACCCTAAACGTTTTAATGAGTTAGGGCTGAGTTGGAAAAACTGCAGAAAACGCAATCTAGTCGACTTTCGATCAATCGAGTCTATTCTTCGATCGATCAAGCCAGACCGAAATGCCCCAATGCATCTACAGTTTCTCGATTCCAACTTTACAATAATTAGTCAACTTTGAGCAAGTTTAAATAAGACTAAACATATTGTTTTGATCATGGTTTGCCAATATTACAAATTAGAATTCTAAATACATAAATTTCTAAACCTTTAGAACCTAACATATATATATGAATTACTCCTTTAAATTATTCTATTGATGAATACATATTTTTATTTATTTTTGTTAATATGGATACTAGGACTAAAAAGTATGAGTTTATAATTATGTGTGACAATTAAATTTGTGTTTAATTTGTTGTCTATTTCAATGCTTATTTTAATTAACAACTTCAAAATCAAATATTTTTTAAAAATTTTCTTCAATAATATCTTTTCCTCTTGGATTAAAATCCCAACTCCGCCTTGAGCTGCTTTTTTCACACTTTGTTTAGGTTACCCGTTTGTGCTTCCAACAATAGTAATTCATCTTTATGTTGGGCAGTAAAGATATTGTAATTGTGACTTGTATATTAGTTTTGTTCACTTTTCAGCCTCTAAAATGTGTCACAACTTAATAATCAGTATACTTAGTGCTGTTGTAACTATGTTGCACCATATTGCAAGCTTAGTTGGACAATCTATTGACACAGTCACACAGGAACTACCTAACCACCATTCTTTAAAGTTAGAGGTTGTATAAACAACTAAATTTATTTGTACTACAAATTACTTCTCAAGCTTCATAGTTACAACAATCAGAGAGAAGAAAAAGGGTATTTATAAACAAAATCTCTCTATATTTGTAAACTCATATATAAACCATGAATACTCCGTTCAATAAGGTCCACCGTTATCATCAAAATACTCCAAACCCTATAAATATTGTAAATCTATGTCTCCCTTAAAACCAGAAGGGAGTGTATTTGTACTTGATTTGAGGAGATAAAAATGGCAAACAAAGTTGTAGCATTGTTCATTTGCTTTGTCCTTGTAGCTGCGGTTCCAGCAACTAAGGCTACAGAGGATATTTACAAGACTTGCTTTGGGCTGTGCCACAAAGGTTGCTTGCCAGAAAAGAAGAGCCATTCACTCTGTGAAAAGTACTGCGACGAGGGATGTGAAGCTTTGGAAAAAGTTGGTACGTATAAGATTTTTCACTTGGTTTTACTTGGTTAATTAATATATTTAATTTGATTCTTCTTCGTCTTCTTCTTTTTTTAATTACTACTTAGTTCTATTTAGTATTTTGATATATAAAAAACAATAATTGTAAAGCACTAAAAGTCTAAAACTTCTTTTTTTAAGACATTAAAATTTTTCTTAAGGTGATACTACTTTTTTAAAGATCTGTTTGCTGAACTGAACCATAAAGGTTTTCATTCAATTTTTCAATTTTTTTGAGGGATTGGATTTTGCAAACATAATCTTAAAACATTTTTCAATATCACCTGTTTCATTTTTCCTTATCTAAATTACTATTAGTGTTACGTTAATTTAAAACTTTGATCCTTTTCATTTTTGTGACCCAATTGATGGAAAATATATTTTTCCAACACAGAGTTATGAAGTGCTCCTTTTGCAACGCATAAGCGCTATAGGTGTGCAGAGTTCATCAAATATGAGTGAAACACTCCATAAACCGGCCTCATGAGATACTTTTTCCAATTAGCAACTGACGAAGAATTTTACTCAATTCTAAATATAAGTGACAATTTAGAGATGTCCATATATTTGTTGTAAGTGTTAAAGTATTTCCTACACAGCTCTTAATCTTAGCGTGTATATATATTCCTTTGCAGCCAAACTAGGTGGCAAGATTGACATATCAAAAGGCACAATAGATGGACTGAAAAATCTCGACGTTGACGAAGCTAAAGGCACACTTAACGGATACAAGATATGGGATCCCAAGAACAACGACTAAGATATGGAAACCTCAGGAAAGGCACAAGTGATGGAACTTATTGAGAGTTGAGAATGAATGTGAGAGATGAATGTAATTTCTCCTCGCCTGTATAACAAGTAACAAAAAGAATTAATGATAATATAACAATTGTAACAATTCCAAGATTCATCTTCCTTCTTCTATCTCAAAACTTGTTTTCTTAAAAAAATAAATTGTGCATGCATGGAGGAGTGTAGCGTTTGAATGCATTTGTAATATTTTCTCCCATATTTTGTGTTCCACTAATTTATACTTTATTAATCGAAACTTGCGGCATATATATTCCTTTAATTTTTCTTATAATATAACCAAAGTTTAAAATGAAAAAAAAAAAAAAAAAAAAAAAATCTATACATGACATATTGTAATTGATAGGGTATAAAATGGAACACAACGAGTGAGACAATTTTTTTTTTTTTTTTCTCATGAACACTCACGAAAGACAACATTTTCATGCCAAGAAATTGATTTTAGTATATTCAATGACTTTAGCTTTGCACATTTTTTTTTTCATTTTCTAATATAATTCGGTTGCTATAACAATAGAAGAGGAAAAATATGAACACTAATTCTTCTCACAAAGAAGAATAGTGAACAGACAATGCCACTAAATTATTAAGAGCATTGTAGCTTAATTTGTTACACTTTTTTTCTGTTTTCAACAGAGACATGTAGAGTTAAAATCTCTCTTCTCCTTTTTGCAAATGACAATATTGCCAACTAATATTTAAATCAAATAATTTGGTGACAGATCATTGTTTAAATTGCTTCTTCTTCTTTCTTTCTTTCTTTTTTTCCCCTTTTTTTTGGCACGTTAGTGTACTGGCCATGGATTCATTGTCTCGTAAAAGCAATTCAGTATAAATGAGCATCTGACTTTCATTTTTAGCAATTCATTTGACAAGGGATCGTTAATTTGAAGGTACATGTCATAGTACTAATGGTAATTACATGAGAAAAGAGGACAGGAATCTGCTTGCCATCAACTTTTTTAGTTCTTATATATCCCTGTTCGTTTATGTGTAGCTTAGCTAACTTTTTTTCTAAATAAAACTATACTTTAACTAAATTTTGGCGAATAAACAATAAGTAATTAGCAAGAAACTGAATTCAAACCTTTTTTCCCCCCAATTTGAGAATCAACTTCATTTAAATGTGCACCTAGCTAGTAAACCACAACATAATTGGTCATTCTAAGTGGTATTTTAATTAGTTACATGAAATTCATTAAGTAAATCTATCGGAATGGTAGCAATTACACAAAAATGAAGTGTTGATTCTACAATTTACTATATATAAAAAATCCTAATAAAATCCACTTGGTAGTAAAATGAAGTGACTAGCGCAGAATGGGGTTGAAGTAAAAAAAGAACAAGACTATCATTTCATATGGACCCAAAGTTTAAGATAAGGTCCTGAACCTTGGGTGAAGCTACATACAATATTTAGGGGTGTATATGAGTTGGGTTGAAGAGTTTTTCATCCAAATCCAATCTATAATATTTGTAGAAACTAACTTAACCCTATCCACATGGGGTCGGATTGAGTTGGCATACCGCATATTGGACTCATGTTTCATGCCTTCTAAAAATTAGATTTCCATTAACTATATAAGTTTTTTTTTTTTTTTTTAATAAATTTTTTAATAGAACACCTCTTCTAAAGTAATTTATAGCATTGAAGAGTAAGGATATCTTTCTTATTTTTAATATGTTTTTGTGGGGACAATTTTTGTTTCAAGGCCAAGGGTTAAACCATGTTGTAACCTAGGCAATTTTGTTGTTCCACATGGGAAAGAAATGCTTCCTCTTCACACCTTATAAGGGATAACCAAACTAGTGGTACTCTTCATCCACTTGCTCATCCCTTATAAGGTGTGAAGAGGAAACATTTCTTTCTCATGTGGGATAACAAAATTGTCTAGGTTACAACATGATCTAGCCTTTGGCCTTGAAGAAAAAATTGTCCCCACATTAAAAGGATCCCTAGTGGTACTCTTCATCCACTTGTTCATCCCTTATAAGGTGCGAAGAGGAAGCATTTCTTTCCCATGTAGGACAACAAAATTGCCTAGGTTACAACATAATCTAGCCCTTGGCTTTGAAGCAAAAATTGTCCCCACAGTTTTAATTTTGTTTCAAATTATTTTTGAGAAAATTATTTCCTTGAAAATTAATATCTTTGAAATTTAATATTTACAAAGTAAGATAAAATTATATTTTGTGAGGACATATGATCATGATTATACGGAGATCAATATATTTATATAATTAGACGGAGATAGATAAATTGGTTTATGAGAGAAATGCAACTCTCATAAGCACATAGGTAAAGAAATCTGGACTTTGTTAAATCCAGAAATAGTATTTCAAATACAATTTTTTCTCTATTTCACGTACACTTCAATTACCTTGACTAAGAAATTAAGATTGTCTTATAGAAATTTATCTTTCTTATTGTTATTTCTATAGGTATAAAGTACAGACCACAAATAGCGCTTTCATAATTTGTTGGAATGATTACACATATAGTGAAGGCATCTACGTACATACAAAATTCAAAAAATTGTAGAAGGAGAAAACAAGCTGAGTGGGGGAAAAAAAGAAGAAAAAGAAGAAGAAGAAGGAAAGAGAAAAAGTTGAGAACACAACTTCTCTTTTATTCATTAATACTAGAAAGCTTCATTTTCATACAAAAGCTAATGCCGTACAGTAGAAGGCTTACCCTAAGTCCCTTACTCATCTTTACATTATTAATTTGATATATATTACATAATATACACCCTCCTCTACAGACTTGATTTCCGTTACTACTTAGAAGATAGCTGCAAAGTCCAAAATTGATGTCAATAGATGGTCTCTCCCTTGTCTTCGTTCATCACTTTGCCTATTGATAGGCCAAAAATGTATTGACTCATTGTGATTAAATTAATTAATTAATTAGTCAAATTATTAATTAATCAAATTAACATGCAAACGTGTGGTAACACAAACGAATCGCCAATAAACTAATTATGCAGCAGAAAATAAATAACACGGTGATTTGTTTATGAATGGGGAAAACCTGACGGCAAAAACTCCATCGGTTGATTTTCAAGTCACCACTCCCGAAATTCCACTATTATCACAACAAGCCGTTACAAGTAAAGGAATCTCAGTACCTTATACCAACTTACAGTTGAACCCTTACCCCAATACCCAATTGGACTTGTTCTGTAGTGACAATTTCCCCTTTTGATGGACGGCTCTCAAATACGTGACTAATCAATGCGCAGAACCCAGTACGCGACTTCAATCACCAACTAGAAAGAGTTGTTGGCTGCAAAGTTCTTCACTTCATCCACGATGAAGATCAAGAAGATACTTGGTCACAAAACCCAAAGATGCACATACACAACAACTTCTTCAGAAAAGATAAATTAGGGCAAAACTTTGTCTCCGATCACAAATTGCTTGAACAGACTTTCTTCAATACTTGTGCAACTTGTGTACTCTTTAATGGCCCTTAAAACAATCATTTTATATATCTAGAGTTAGGAGAAAAGAATGTCCAAACACATAAACACAGATCCCAAGAAAATAGAACAGAAAAATCTGTTTTTCTTAAACCTCGACAGATAAAAGGTGTCGAGCAGCTGTCAAGCAACTATCGAGCACACGGGCTTGAGCAGCTTTCTAAACCTCGACACATGCTAGCTGTCGAGTTTTAGTAATTTTGCACTTTCAGCTTATTTTTTTGGACAGACTTAATGATTTCAACACTTAATCTTAAAACCTTGTTTCTTGAAATATTAAAAACACCTAGAACTACTCAATTATAAGTAAAGTGCGTTTTGTCAAAAGATTAGCCAATTACATAAAAGAATGACATATGTTCTTAACAAGTAAATCACATATGTCCTAACACCTATCCATAGGCATAAAGTAAGACTCAGTCGGGATTTTCTTGAACAATTGGTCTATCTCTTCTTCAGGCATATTGAAGGCAAGCTCCTTCGCCTCTCTCTCCATTGATTATGTTGTCTTGCCCTACATTATTAAAAAAGAATATATCATCGATCAATGCAACATTATATATGCATATTCAACATATCTTGCATTAGCAAATGTTGCTTTCAAAAGCTTCCTTTGGTTGTTCTCGGCATTGACACCAAACGCAATTAAGCGCAAGTCCTCATTTTGAGAGGCAATGACAGCAACTGGATGACCTGCCGGGACAATTAAAGTATCTCCACGCGATAATCGAGCAGTGACGCGGTGGTATTGTCCACCACTCTCTTCTTCCTCTTGCTCTCCTGTCCTGGTATTCTTGGCCTTGCGTTGAAAGATGTGGGCAAGCCATTTCAAAGCTCCCAGTTCCATCTGCCACATACACTATAACTGTGGCCCTTGAGTTGAAGTGGGGCACGATCATAGCTCCCTGCATAGAACAACATCAACTATAGGAAAGCACTAATTTTTAAGAAAATTAATGCCCATATAGTTTAATTGCAATAGAGATGTGCAGTACTCGTTTGATTTCAGCATAATCGACCAAGACATCCATGTCTTGCAGTTGCCTATGCTCCTCAGGGGAAGCCTCAAAAAACCGTCCAAACTGGTTTGAGTATAAAGGCCTTTGTCTTTGCAAACTAATCGGACCCCCAGAGGAGCGACCTCTCCTGCTGCTAGACATGGCATGTTGACTTAATGCCATGATCTTCTCTTTTGAGGCTTTGACTATCTGGCCATCATTGTCCATCTGTTGTCTAAAGAAGTTTTGCAACTGATCTCTGCTGATCTGTTAATACAGTGATAACCCTATTTAGTTAGTATTTAGATGACCTATTTGATAGCAGATGAACTAAAATTTTCACTTAAAAAAATGAATAAGAAATTAAAAAGGACTAAAAAAGCTTGCATACGTACATTTAGAGATGCCTCAAGAATTTCATTGCTGAATGCCCTTAAATATGATTCAGAATTTTGAGCACCAGCAACATAGTATTCCTATTAAAAAATAAACTCAAAAATTATACGTATGCATAGCAAAATATAATAAAAGAGAAAAATACAGAGGATAAGGAGGCTATGCTAATTAGTATAGTTACCCTAAATTGGCCAGGATTGTTGACTGGCTGGATGAGCTTCACAATTTCTAGCCTTTCGTTGTTGTCTCAGTTAATTATATAAACAGTAGTCCCTGCAGGTAACCTAAGCGCATCTGTACTCTCAAGGTTGAAGGATTCTATTCTGTCTTTCTGCAAAACCTTGATAATTGCCTTTCCTATAAGAAATAAATAAATAAAAATTAACCATGTTCAACTTGTTCAAAAAAAAAAAAAATAGAGATCTTAAAGCTTTCTTTCATAAAACCATGATAGAGAGATATTAATTACCATTTACGACAACAAGTACAGATTCTGCATCGATGTGGTGTGGGAGAACAAAGGTCTGAGGATTTGCTTCCAAAAAGAGCAAGCGATAATTCTCAATACCACGAAGAAGGTCAGACCTTTCTGTGAACCTCTCAAGAGATCTAATATGACCATGTTCGGATTTGAAATGTGACTGCAATCTTTGAGAGTGAAAGCAGTAAGGATTATTCCTTTGAGATTCAATCTCCTCGCTGCCTCTGCTTTCTCTTTGTGGGTTTTGCTCTTGTCCCATTCCTCTGCCTTGTTGCCTCCTGAATTGTTCTTCACATTGCTCTTGGCATTGTCTTTCCCTTTGTGGGCCTTGCTCTCGTATTTGGCATCGACGTTGGCACTCTTGGAACTGTTGTCGAGGATTGTGGTGGTTTCTGCCACCACGTTGGTGCTTTCGTTCCTCTTGTTCTCTTTGTTGCACGCACCTCCTTTGGCATTGATGTTGTTCACGCTGACCTTGTTCCTGCCTCTGGCAACGCTGTTGGCATTGTTGATATTGCTCTTGTGGGTCTCGAGAATAATCCACGGTGTTTCTACGGTGGCGGCGTTTTCTTTCTTCTCGTTGTTGTTGCTCTTCATATTGTCGCTCGCACATTCTCTGACATTGTTGCCGTTGTCGCGGTTCTTGCATCTTGCAGAGTTGCTGGCACTGCCTATATTGTCGTTCTCGCGGATCGTTATCGTCATCTCTACCACGTCGGCCTTCTCGTTCTTCTTGTTGTTGTTGCTCTACGCAGCGTTGCAGACACTCTAGCTGCTCTCTTTGATCACCTTCTTCTTGGCAATGCTGCAGGCATTGCTGGAACTCCTCCTGCCTTTGCCTTTCAGGGTCACGACGACGAGGGTTCTCAGTGCTGTCCTCATCAACATCACGACCTCCATCCCTCTGGCAATTCAACAAACATTGAACGTATTGGTCCATGTTACCATAATA
>NW_027070233.1:169147-295136 GCF_002906115.3 Quercus suber
TTGCAGCACTTGGAGCATTATCTCCCAATTTCCAGGTTCTTCTCCACGAGAATTGGACGTACTGTCCCACGACAAGTACGGTCACAAAGTTGAAACCGCCAACAAAAAAAAAAAAAAACAAAAAAAACAAAATTTTCACAGGTTCTAGTCTTGATATTTTTGTTCTGCTGTCAATTGAGAGTCTAAGACATGCTAACCGCTACGTGTCCACAGCTTTTGGGTTTATAATTTGCATATATCAATGAGCAATAAATCTCTCTTTATCCATAAAAAAATAAAAGCTTATCTTATTATTTTACGAAAAAAAATCTTATTATCTCAATTTTTTCTTTCTATTTACTTGTATATATATAGGGTTCTAAAAAATACTGTTAATCAAAATAGATGCTACACACTCTACAGCTCACATACTCAGAAACAACAAACTAGCGTGTTAACCAAATAACATTACCAACAAACTGCCTTGTTACTCAATGAGTCTGAAGATGTCACTTCCCAAATTAGCTCGTGTACTCAGGAATAACAAACTACCCAATATTACGATAGTGGCGATTCTAGGATTTTTTTCTAAGGGTCAACAAAAATATGTATTTTGAGTAAAGGATGAATTTTGCGCTTTACAAAGATTTCTTATTACAAATTTGCCCACAGTATGCATGAGTAAAAGAATAAAAAAAATAAACTATAAGTTTATTTAGCACATTATTTCTTAATACAATGAACATATTTAATTATTTTCATTAAGTGACTTTAGTTATTACTATTTAAAATACTTTTATCTATTAGTTTAGGACAATGATATGTTAATATTATACTATTAATGTAAGTTTATATTGTAGACTAAACAAATGTGTGCAATATTATAAATTTACAAAAATGTACAATACACTTTTTTTTTTTTGTTGGGCTTCTTCTGTGTATTTAAAAAGACCAAAATATGTTAAGAAAATCATATTTAAGCTTATTTCAATTGTACTAAAAAAAAATTTTTAGGGCCAGGGTATTCAAATTTTCATTTTAAGAGGGACAAATCAAAAATTGAAATTAAAAATATTATATATTACCCAAAAAAAAAATGCCAACTTAGGGGGTTCATTTGAACCCCTGAACTCTACATAACGTTGCCCCTGATTACCAATAACAATATACCAAAAGATAAATTTTATTATCAAAATGAACAAAATTTACAGTGAGATACAAACACCAAAACAAAGATCAATCTCAGCTGTCTAAACAACTCATTCACCTCTCTCTTTAGACCTGAACTCTTGACTAGCAAAAAGCCCAGCGTGCATGCATGGCACAAGTTGCAACCAATTACTGATAGATTATCATTTCCAAATCACTATAAATGTTTCCCTCATTCTTCAACCTTACAGAAGGAGAGCGTGAGTAACAAAAAGCATCCATCTGTACTCAATTTATTGGGTAAAAGCTTGAATTTGTGTATAAACACAAGAGTTTATTTAGACCCCCAAATTAAAATTATGGCTAAATTGTTTACTCTTTCTTAATTAAAGTGCGAAACAAGAATAAATGTGCGCAATGAATCGAATACTCTAGTGCATAAATATGAATAACAAACAATAAAAGTAAAGCACAAGAGTAAGGGAAGAGAGATGCAATCACAGATAACATTGAGTCGTGTTATCAAAGAGAAAACGAAGAACTCAGTAAAAAACCTCTCCGTCGCCCTCCAAGCGGTAATCGATCCACTAGAGAATAAATTGGAGTATATAATAACAAAAGACCCTCCAAGCCTAGTCTACTCAATGTACTTGAACTTTCCAAGCTCCTACTACCAATGAACTTCAAAGTCACGTCTTCTCTAACTTTCTGGATCCCGCAATACATCCGATTGCATCCATCAAGCCTCACCGGCTTCTTTGGCAAATCCTCAAAATTTCCTAAACTCAAAACACTCTCTACACTCAGATTGGGTGTAGGTTATGTTTGGGAATAAATCTCTTTTCAAGATATGACAATGAGAGAGGAAAGAAGAAATGCTAGAATGATTTCTCACTAAAGATGAGTAGCTTTCTCTCTAAAAGATAGGTGTGTTATTTTGTAGAAAACTTATCTAGGGTTTTTTTCTTTGAATAGCCCTCATACTTTTGTGGGTAATGAGGGTATATATAGTATGGATAAAGGGTAAGAAAGTCACACTAAAAAATCCTCCAAACAGAATGTTTCATGAGTGTCTCATGGAAGGCCTTATCCGCGAGACACTCGCAAAAACGACAGCCCTGGCATGACTTTTCAGTTTCCATCATGTGCTTCTCACGTGACTTTTTCAAGGGTTAGCTTCTCCGCGAGCTTCTCACGAAATCCACTTATTCTTCAATTCATGCTCAATTCTTCACCAATTTAATATTAAACTCAATACAATAAATCTCAAAAATACAAGGAACAAAAATTAAAGCATATTATAACATTTTTGTTATGGAATAAAGCCAACATAAAAATAGTTGTAAATCACAACTTTACATTGGGGACCACAATTGACTCCTTACAACCACTCTAAAAACAAGTCTGCGGTATGATGTCGAAGGTCACAAAAGATTTGAGTATGTCTATATCATCACTAATTAGTTTTGAGATAGAATGGCACAACTCATAGTTCGACAAATGGTATTAGAACCATTGTCATAGGTTCGAGTCACGGGAGTCATTATGAAGGAGGGATTGTTGGAGATCACAATTTGACTCCTTACAATTTGACTTCTTCTTTATTGCTATTATTATTTTTAGAATACCACTATGGCATTATAAATCACAGAACAAGCTTTAGGTTTGCTTTTTTTTCTTTTTCTTTTTTAATTTATTATTATTAGAGTATCATTTAAGTACATGAACATCAATTGTCTACTATTATCAATAAATTGACATTCTTTAGAAATTAGCATATTAAATGAGATATGAACTTCTTCTCCAAAAAAAAAAACTTATAATTTTAAATGTTTTTATTAAATGATATAAATTTTGACTAATGAATATACAAATAAATTAATTTATCTATCATATATATATATATATATATTTAATATATAAAATTAGCGGTAAACATGAAACAATACACTCGATATCAACCGGTATCAAAATATTCCATTTACGTTATCTCATAGTGTTTTTTCCATTTGAAGATGTTATCCACTAGTTTATCACTTTATTTCCATATCGTTCTCTTATTTTATTACTTAAATTGTTTGCGTTAAGATTTGGTGACTTGTATATATATAAAAACAGAGACTTCATGTTGGAGAGTATAAAGTTGTTCATATGACGCATTCTTTGAAGTTCTCTTTATTTAGTTTTCTACTTCAACAAAATTTGCATTTATATTAAAGTATTAGTTCATTGAATTAGCCAATAGAGTAAATGCATATATTAATTATCTATTGTTGTGCATTAATTATTTATATTAAATGAAATTAAATGAATTTATATGGTTTTTTTTTTTATAAACTCTATATAGAAAATAATTTTTAGTTGGAATAATAATAAATTTAGAATATGATATTCTTACTCATGTTCAGTTGCTTTGACAAATGTTGTCACAAAAGCAATAAAAAAAAATATTTGTGAATTCACTAAAATTAATCTTAATCCTTTAAATTTCCTAACTCCTTTGTGTGTGTGTGTGTGTGTGGAAATAACATTGTAACATGTATTCTATGTAATTAGAAATATTATTAATATAACAAATATGTTTATTTTGTTATATTAATTATTTTAAGCACAATGAAATTTTAATATCATTTTTCAAAGATTTATATGAGAAACAATTGGTTTTTTTTATGTGAGATACAATTGATTTGAAATATAGCATTTACACATAATCAAGAATGTAAAAAAAAAATAATAATAATTTGAAGGATATATGCATTTTTTAGAAGGCATGAAACATGCCTATCTATATTAACTACTATATCATGCAATTTTCAATTTGTAAACACATATATATAGTATGATCAAATCACTATACTATTCTCAATGTATTTCTATTTTTTTTTTCTATATATAAAATAACTAAAGATTACAATTTTTTACAATAAAATTTATGGAAATATCTTTTTTAATACATCGATAGTTGGGGGGTAGGGATCTAAATCTTAGATATTTTTATTGGAAATTAAGGTGTCAATCAATTAAGTTACAAGATTTTTGGTACAACTTATTGAAATATTGGAGAAAACTAATAATAAATTTGCACCGCACATCATGCGAGAGCTCAACTAGTTTTAGGATAAACGACTAATGAGTATTCATTAGATACTCAATGGGTTTATATCCATTTACACTTGTATTAAAATTGCACCTCCATTCATGGGTCACGGCCCACTATCTTTATCAAACCGATCCAGTACAAATACGTATTAAAAAAGTCGGAGGGAAGTGTGATTAATGTTATGAGTATAAAGCTACTGTTGCCTAACAGTATCTCAGAGTTAATTCAATATATTTTTTCAAAAAAGTAATTTTCTTTCAAGAATCCTATTGAGAGATCAAGAAAAGCTACAAGAAGATAATCAAGAGTCATCAAACCTAAAGAGCAGGTATGGAAATTTACCTTTTTAAATTTCCAAAAGTAATTTAGATTATACTTCTTCAAAGAAATGTTTTTTTTTTTTTTTGAAAATTTGAATAGATAACAATATAATAAATGATATAAAAGTTTTTGTAATTTTTATGTTTATTTCTTTTTATTGTTTTGTTAGTCAGTAATTTGATACCATTTAGATATGTATCTTTATTCTGAACAATTTTAATAAAGTATCAAAGGCAGTTACTTCATTTTGATGTATAAATAAATGTCATCCATTCAATTCTAGTTTACCGTTTTTTGACTACTTTTATAAGTCCAATACTATGTAATCCGGCCATCATGATTCATAGAAGATTAAAACAAGCATAGCTCAAGATTGTTAGCAATTCCATAGGATAGAGTTTATATGCTATAACTCATTATGCCCTAAATCCTTTTTTTTTTTTTTTTTTTAACTTCTTCAAAGAAATGTTTTTTTTTTTTTTTGAAAATTTGAATAGATAACAATATAATAAATGATATAAAAGTTTTTGTAATTTTTATGTTTATTTCTTTTTATTGTTTTGTTAGTCAGTAATTTGATACCATTTAGATATGTATCTTTATTCTGAACAATTTTAATAAAGTATCAAAGGCAGTTACTTCATTTTGATGTATAAATAAATGTCATCCATTCAATTCTAGTTTACCGTTTTTTTACTTTATAAGTCCAATACTATGTAATCCGGCCATCATGGTTCATAGAAGATTAAAACAAGCATAGCTCAAGATTGTTAGCAATTCCATAGGATAGAGTTTATATGCTATAACTCACTATGCCCTAAATCCTTTTTTTTTTTCTTTTTTCATCCCTATCTATTTGTATAAGACCTTTTTTTAAAATAAAAAAAATTATGAAGATCCCTTAAAGGGTTGATATTAACCTACAACTAAAGTCTAAATATTTTGGGCTAAAGGAGGTGGAACTAGCCGTGTGGTGTTTGTTGGTCTTGGTTGGGGAAATGGTCTTCAACGTTCAAGAAAAACTCATTCATTTATTCCTCCCCGGCCGTGTCTTGTATTGGTTGCGGCTCAGCCTCAGTCAAATTCTGTAGTAATTGCGACTCATCCTCGATCAGGGCCAAATTCAATACACTACAAAAAAAAAATGTTTATTACAAAAAAAAAAATTGTTGTAATAACATCAAAGTCATTGCAATAGTTTATGCAAAGTGTTGCAATAAAATTTGATGTAATAGGTTTAAGTTAAAAAAATTTCATTGCAATAAACTTTAAATATTTTAATGACAATTTTGATGTAAGACTATATTTGATTACAATAAATAATTTATTACTTCGAATATCTTGTAACAACAGACTATAATTTCACGAATTTTATTGCAATAGATTGCAAAAAATTGACAAAAATAATTTTGATCAAGTTATTGCAACGATATATTCATTATAATAGATAATTGTTCATATTTTTTCATTATAATAGATTGTAAAATAATTGGTATTAGATTATTGTAATAATATATTTGTTACAACTTCATATTTGTTATTGCAATAGATTGTAAAATAATCTAAATTACTTTTGGAAATTTAAAAAGGTAAATTTCCATACCTGCTCTTTAGGTTTGATGACTCTTGACTCTTTAATAATTAAAAGATTCTTTCTAAATGGTTTGTTTAATTCAATTAATCATTTTTCTTTTTCTTTTCATTGATTTAAATCAGATGAATTGTGCTTATTGTGTATATCATTAGAGGACTTGTTCTGAAGACTGTTCCATGAGAAAATTATTTCCCGCTGATTCCACGGATTATAGGAAAATAATGAATCATTATGGTGAATTTTACGTCAAAGAATTGTTGAAAAGAATACCAGAGCAACATAAAGCTGCCTGTGTCACTTCCCTGGTATTTGATGCCAATGTTAGAGCTTTGGATGAAGTCAACGGAGCGTTAGGGTATATTCAGTGACTTTCAATCTAAGGGAACTACCTTGGGACTGAGGGGGGCCATGGCCCCCTGCCTTTGAAAAAAAATTCCCTAGAATATATATTAGCATAAAAAATATACTTTTGGCTCTAAAATTAATATACTTAGCCCCCTCTCCCAAACAATTTACAAGCTGACCCATGAAACAAAAAATGAAATAAATTATTAAATCATCCCTTGTCTAGTTGTCCCAAGAATATTAAGAAAATTTTTTTGCTAAACATTTGGACAATTTACAAATCCGAACAATAAGGAAAATCTACAAAACAATTCACATATTCAGATAATAATAAAATTTAAAAAAAAAAAAAAAAACTTTGGACATGATCTAAGTAAAATATATATATATATATATATATAAAGACCATGCAATACCTTGGTTCTGTCTAGTACCCAGGTATAATGGTGTGAATAGTTTTACCATAGGCTTGGGTCCGAGGACCATACAATACCTTGGTTCTGTCTACCACTTCTATTTTTCTGTAAGTATCTAGTTTCCTCATAAGTTTAAGTCCGAGGACCATGCAATACCTTGGTTCTGTCTAGTACCCAGGTATAATGGTGTGAATAGTTTTACCATAGGCTTGGGTCCGAGGACCATGCAATACCTTGGTTCTGTCTACCACTTCTATTTTACTGTAAGTAGAGGTTTGTCCTCGAACTGCTTTACTGGAGATGATTCCTCCTTGGGTTAGATTATGATCTTTACACGTGGCATTGATCTCGCCTCCAGCTCGAGGCCCCATCTTTTTCATTTATGAAGCGCCCATTGTCCGTTCGTGTTCCGCGCTTGACGCTTCGGTGCGCGAAACGCGCCTTCATTAATGTCCTCGTGAATTAACACGAGTCCAACGATCTACGACCTCCTTGGAAATTGGTAACTTCATTATTAGCCCAGCTGATAATTCTCTTTTCGAACTCTGCATGAATTAATTCTCACCAACCCCCATCCCCTATATAAGGTGAGGAGATGGTTTCTCCACAATCCATGAACTTCCCAACACAAATAAAAAAGACACCTCCTTTCATCTTCTCAATCCCTTTTAATAACCCCGCCAGAATTGTGACTGGAGTTGGCAAATATGAGGCGGCTTTGGGTGGGTGTGAGGACATCCGTGCCAAAAGCCATTATGGCCGCAGCCCCTACTAGGCTTCCGGTGCGGCAGAATCTAGGCGTAACCCCGATGGCGCCATATAAGGTGGCCCGGAGGGATGTTGTTAGAGTACCTAACGTCTCTCCTCGGAGCGCACCCCCGACGAAGAAGACATGCGAATTCACCTCATGGGCGGTGCTCGAGTGTTGCCGTCTCCAACGGCCAACACTCGTGAGGATTGGAGAGAATCAAGGGAACATCATGGAGGAAGGTATCCCGGAGCCCCTGCATCTGCTCCTCTCTTTGTTCCAACTCCGCCGCGCCGAGAAGGGAGTTGTCGGTGGCCTGGAAACATGATGGCCCTCCCCCTTCCCTGCCTTTTGTGTCAAGCTCTCCCATTCTCTTTATGCCAATAAAGGGACGGCTTGACACTTCCCACCGGCTAGCTTTTTTAGGGCGGCTCCACCTGGGCCTCTGATTGTAGAAATAGCTGGTAGGATTAGCTTGTAAATTTGTTTATGAAACACACCTGCCTGAGCCTCTGATTGTAATTTGTACTGTTTCTATTTATGAAATAATAATATCAAGATTTCTCTTTTCGCTGTCGAATCTTCTATTTTTTTTTTTTTAACCTACTGTAAAACGACTACTTAGAACAATCGCCTGGTGCACCGGCCAGCACCTTAATCCTTCCCACAGACGGCGCCAATTGTAGGGACTCAGTTTGGATTGACCCTGAGTATGAATGGGTTTTCAGCCCAACAAGCCCAAACAATAAATTTATAGAGAGTGGGTTAAAGGTTTAGGCGCTGGCCGTCGTTCATCAAGCATGAACTCTCTTTTATAAAAAAGATACTTAGAGTTTCTTTACAACTGGGGGATGCTCCTCGGCCATGGGCCGAGGAGACCTTTTTCTTCCCCTTTTTTTCCCCCCCCTATTTTACTTTACTTGCTTTTCTTATATAGTCTTCATCTTCTTATCTCCTTATTCCATCTGTTGATCATCCATTTGCCTCTCTTTTGGCCGTCTGTCCCATCAGAGGCCTTATCAGTACTCAAGTGGTTCACTCTGATCAACGTTGCCCTGCTAAGGGGTTATATCCCCATTAATGCGGCTAGGGGGGTTAGGTGAATGCATTAAATGCGAGGGTGACAGCTCACTTTGGGCCTGGTCTTTCCCAAAAATCATCCTTGTCAGGCCAAGGATGAGGAGGTCCTCGGCGTGGATTGGGAAAAGAGGTTTTCCCCAATTTAGCCTTGAATAGTCAGTATTCCTCGGCGTGGGCCTTGGGCCTGCTACACGATGGGTCGAGGCTATTAGGCCCACAGGCCCCACAATATATATATATATATAAAGAGGATAGAATAAAAAATTGGTCTAACCTTAGTTAGACCTTGAAAATATTAAGACGTGTCAATTGACTTATAGAATTCTTGATTATAAATATCTATTATTGATTAAAAATAAAAAATAAAAACAAAAAACAAAAAAACAAAAAAATTAAAAAATTAATGCTAATAATGCACCATTGTCAACCTCTAGTATTAATATTCTAAAATTTTAAAATTCTTGAACAAAGAACTTTGCCCCCCCCTAAGTTTGAATCCTGGTTTCGTCCCTGTCTTGGGGAATTTCCAAAATTCCAGCAAAGTGCCAACTTATAATTCAACGACATGCTCAAGGATTTCTACTTTCAGATGGTTTGGAAGGGGAAGCACATCAACAACAACATCTGCCACAAACACATCAGCAACAGCAACAGCAACATGTTGCCGAAACCCAGATTGAATAGTAGTTATATATGTGTTATGAAAATCTCCTTCATATGCCCAACATACAAGCAACACAGGGTCAGACTCAAGAACAGTTGCCTAAAGTTCGAACCCAGATCGAGCAGCAATTAAAAGAAAGTAATGAGCAACTTCTCAATTCGATACCTGACCCAACACTGCAGATCCACCAGCAGCTACCAGAGTGTTAGGTCCAAACCCACCATCAAACACAACATGAATAGCTCCACAAGACGTAGACACTATCACTACATCAAAATAAGTTTATTACATCAAATGTTAATACAACAAAAATTAGTATAGTATTATTAGGCATAATATTACATCTACAAATTAAAATTCGTTGCAATAATAACTTAAAAATGGTAAATTATTACATTAATAATAATTTGTTAAAATAACTTATAATTTTTAATTGCAATAGAGGCTTTAATACTAAATCGCATTAAGAAATATTTTTTGCAATAACTTAAATTGAAGAAATCATTGTAATAACTTTGTACCAATTATTTTGCAATCTATTACTATAGAAATTTCAAAGTGTTAGCTTATTACAACAAATATATTATTGTAATAACTAAATATCAATTATTTTACAATCTATTGCAATAACAAATATGAAGTTGTAACAAATATATTATTACAATAATCTAATACCAATTATTTTACAATATATTATAATGAAAAAATATGAACAATTATCTATTACAATGAATATATCATTGCAATAACTTGATCAAAATTATTTTTGTCAATTTTTTGCAATCTATTGCAATAAAATTCGTGAAATTATAGTCTGTTGTTACAAGATATTCGAAGTAATAAATTGTTTATTGTAATCAAATATAGTATTACATCAAAATTGTCATTAAAATATTTAAAGTTTATTGCAACGAAATTTTTTTAACATAAACCTATTACATCAAATTTTATTGCAACATTTTGCATAAACTATTGCAATGACTTTGATATTATTATAACAATTTTTTTCGTTGTAATAAACATTTTTTGTTGTAGTGTATTGAATTTGGCCCTGATCGAGGATGAGTCGCAATTACTACAGAATTTGACTGAGGCTGAGCCGTAACCAATACAAGACATGGCCGGGGAGGAAGAAATGAACAAGTTTTACTTGAACGTTGAAGACCATTTCCCCAACCAAGACCAACAAACACCACACGGCTAATTCCACCTCCTTCAGCCCAAAATATTTAGACTTTAGTTGTAGGTTAATATCAACCCTTTAAGGGATCTTCATAATTTTTTTTTTAAAATGTTAGGACATATATGGTTCACTTGTTAAGAACATATGTCACTATTTTATGTAGTTGGCTAATTCTTTGACAAAACACACTTTACTTGTATTTGGGTAGATCTAGGATGTGTTTAACACTTCAAGAAACCTTGTTTCAAGTTCAAGTGTTAAAGCCATGCAAGTTTGTCCAAGAATCAAGTGAGAAAGTGTTGAATTTTAAAACTCGATAACTCCTCGACACCTGGCTATCTGTCGAGATCTTCAGCTAATTCTTATCGCAATCTCGATAGCTTCTCGATAACTAGTCGATCAATCGAGAAAGCTTTTGTCCCCTCGACACCTTCTCGATAGCTATATCTGTTGAGATTCATTAAACCTCGACCTCTTCTCGACACCTCCTCAATAGCTGCTATTTGTCGAGGTTACGAAAATTCAGATTTCTATTTTTGGGCTAGGCTTATGTATTTGTGTAGGGTTTCTTTTCTCACAACCCTAAACCTATATAAGGCTTATTTTAGAGGCCGTCACATAAGAGAATACAAGGAAAACATATGCAATAGGTGACCGATGCCTTATTCTCTCTGAAAGAAGCTACTGCGTCTTTACACCTTAGGGTTTTATAACCAAGTGCTTCTTGATTTTCATTGTTGATGAAGTGAAGAACTTTGCAGCCAACATTCTTCTTCCTTAAGTTGGTGAGTGAGTCACGTACTGGAATTCATGCAAAGGAGTTAGTCACGTATTGGGATCCGTGCAACATCAAAGGGTGGCATTCATATATTGAAGAGTTCAGAGGTTCTGAAGCAGTAGAAGGTTTTTGCTGTGAGTTCATCTACGGGAATTGTAAAGTCTAGGGACAAAGGTTTTGTACTAAATCTGAAACTTCTCTTTACTATAGTGGATTGCTTTTCGGGAAGGTTTCCCTCCAGGTTTTTTACTGTGAAACTGGTTGGTTTCATTGGTTTTCCTGGGTCATCATATCTCATCTTATTTATTTTTTTTCGCTGCATAATTTTGACATGATATTGATGTTTATTTGTTTTAACAAAGTTTATTCGTAATAAATCTAATTAACAACTTGTGTTTAAAACTTGTTAATTCTATTAACCGGAGTTTAAATTTTCCAACAAGTGGTATCAGAGTGGGTTCACTCTGATTGGATTAATTTCCTGAGTGTGATCCATTGACCCCTGTTGTCATGGATAGAGGACAATCTTTATTTATACCTCCTTTATTTGATGGAACTAATTATGCGTACTGGAAAGTTCGTATGAAAGTCTTTTTGCATGCTCTAGGTGAACAGGTTTGGCAAGCTATTGAAGTTGGCTATATTAAGCCAAAGGAAGCGCCGGTAGATTGGGATAATGTAACAATCATTGCGGCAAATTTCAATAGTAGGGCCTTGAATGCTTTGTTTTGTGGGGTGACCAACGAGGAATTCAAGAAAATATCATCCACAGAAGTTGCCAAGGAAGCATGGATCATTCTTGAGACCACCTATGAAGGTACCAAGGCAGTAAATACTATAAAACTTCAACACTCACTAGTAGTTTTGAAGAAATAAGAATGGAGGAGGATGAGACCTTTGATGAGTTTTATGCTAAGCTCAAGGATATTTTGAATTCTACTTTCAACCTTGGAGAATTTATAGGAAAATCCAAAATTGTTAAGAAAATCCTTAGGTCCTTACCTGAAAGATTGCATGCCAAGATCATTGCCATTGAAGAAGCAAAGAACATTGATCAAATTCTTTTGACTGAGCTAATAGGGAACCTTCAAACCTATGAGATGGGATTACGTTTAATGGGAAAAGGTGGAAAGAGTAAAAACTTGGCTCTTAAGGGTATAGAGGAAGAGACTGAAGACTCTGAAGATGAAGATCAAAGTGAAAATGAGGATGAGGATCTAACCTTCATAACTGATGAGATTATCAAGCTTCTTCAATTTAGGAAAAAGGATAAGGGCAAACCTCCTAGGAAACCTAAATCCTCTAGGAAGGACAAGAACGAGAAACCCCTCATCAAATGCCATGAGTGCAAAGGTTTTGGTCATATGAGGATAGAGTGTCCAAACTACCTCATGAAGGAAAAGACCAAGGAATCAAAAGATAAAGGGTTGGTTGCTACTTGGAGTGATACTAAGGATGACTCTCCTGATGAGCTTGTGAATAAATGTCGCCACATTATAGCCTTTGCTGCCACAACCGATAAGGTGATTGTGGAGAGTGCTAGTGACAATGAGGATTTTTCTGATGATGAAGTACCTAAGAAGATGACCCTTCAGAAAGCCTACGATAAGCTATGCACTGAATTCATAAAATCTGAAAAGACTTCTCATCTTTGTAGAAAAGAGCTCAATGAAGTAAAAACTAAAAAAGCTGATCTGTTAGTCAAACTAGATGAGACTACAAGGTTAGTTGAGACTCTTGTAGTGGATAACGCCTCATTAAAAGAGAAAGTTAAGAATCTTGAGGTTAAGCTTAGTCAAGCTAGAACTCAAATAGAGAGGATGTCTAGTGCAAAGCTTGATGAGGTATTAAGTGCTCAAAAGCCTAGTTCTGACAAGATTGGCTTAGGATATGTTGTTTCCTCTGGCCCCTCCTCTTCCATGGCTTTTAGATCAATGACTGTCTTTATGCCACAATCTGAGAAAGGTAATAAAAGTATGAAATCCAAAACTGATTTATCTAATTCTAAATCCTTTGTTAAACTTAATGTTTGTCATCATTGTGGTGTTGCTGGACACATTCGTCCTAATTGCTTTAAGTTGTATCCTCATAAGCAATTGTCCAAACGGTCACAGGTTTCCTCTCAAGGATCTGCACCTTTATTTGGAGAATTATTAAAAGTCTTGAGTTTTTTAACTCAATTTCAGGAGAATTCTAATTCTTCTATGTCATTTAGTAGAAATACTAGGACACATGTCTTTTCATCTTCACGGCCAAAGACTCGTGCTGTGTGAATGAGAAAGGAGACTAAGACTTAATTGTCTTTTCTGTTTGTCCTCTACTTTAATTCTTTCTATCTAAAGTAGGACTCTCTTTACTTGATTTCTTATCTGTTTTTGGAATCATGCTTTCATGCATCTGCACCCTTCTATCATGCCTTCATGCATTTGCATCTTTCTTTCTGCTTTCATGTTGTTTGTCTGTTTTTGTTTGGTTGTTTATTTTTATTTTGTTTTGTTTTCAAAATAAAAATAAAAAGGAAAAATCAGAAAAATACAAAAACAGTGTGTTTTGTGTACTTTGGTACTTGTGTACCTTGGATGGCCATTGAAATAAAGTTTCTAAACTTTGTATCTTTTGTAGCTTAGATGAGCATCTCTATGCACAACTAAGCAAATGAGTTTTGTGACTCTTGTTTGTGATGAGTAAGATTAAGTTATCTCTTAAACTTAACACTCGTATCACTCTTTTTGACGGGTAGGACTAGAAAATCCTTTTTGACGGGTAGGACTAGAAAATCCTAAGAGAAATGAATAAATAACCATCTTACCACTGTTGCCCGCCAATTATAATATGACACATGTATGCTTCAGCATATTAAAAGTGTAGTGTCAAAGACATTCGTATGCTTCGGCATAGCAAAAGTGCGATGTCAAATGCTTAACATCTTGGGTATTTCTTTTCTCTCTTTTATATGCCCATGTATGGTATGCTAAAATAAAACAAAATATGCAAAGAAAATAAAAAGCAAAAAGATTAAAAATGCTTTAAATATGGTTGCAGGCGTGTATTATAGGAGATGTAGGAGTTATAGGATGTACCTCGAAGGTGATAGTCCCCATCAAACAGTTATGATTGTGTGTGAATTAAAGTTATTTTCTTATATCTCAGATCGTTATAACATGTATACACATATGTAATCTTGCGATATTTTTCACACACAACACACAATATTCTTTGCTACTCTTGATACATGTGCAGGTACAATATGATTTGACCATCACAAAGGTTTTACATGTGCTAATGTATGCTCACTAAACTGTCTTGACTTATTTTTGAAAAATAAAATTGGTTAGACTTATTTAGTGTGTGTGTGTGTGTGTGTGTTTATGAATCTATATGCTTAACATTTTTGTTGAGAGATTTATTTTTCACATGGTTTGTATTTTTTTTTTTGGTATCCATAGCATCTTGTTTCATGACATTCATGAATTTATATGGATTTCTTTGTGCCCCCTTGATCATCCTTGATCATCTTTATGTTTTTCAGGTGAAGCTTTCTAGTTTTTTGTACCCTTTGTCAATCATGACAAAAAGGGAGAGAAATTATGGAGACTTTGTGGTGTCTTTTGGAGATTCTACATGTTAGGAGGAGAAATACATTCCTTTGTTAGAAGGAGATGTCTTCATCTTGTTAGGGGGAGTGCTTACTTCCTTCTTCTTGTACCTTGGGCCTTGTGATCATATTTACATACATTGTGCTTATCTTTGTTATATGATATGATGATATATGTTTCTTTCACCTACCTTTACATGTGTTGTTTCTTCTCTATCTTTATACACATATTTCTTATTATTGTATGCAATCTATTATTTCTATTTTACACAAAGATGCCTTGATGAGTTTTTTTTAAAGTGTTTCAGAAATGCAGGTTGTCAAAGTCTACTTGCCATAAACTCTCTTCTTGCAAAGTTTTTCAAGAGTTTGTGTTAGGATGGATTTTATTGTATTCAACAAGTGAATATGAGTTGAGTGATTTATGACTTCTCTCATATATTCATTTGTTTGTTGTAGTTTTGTCACGGATTGCCAAAGGGGGAGATTGTTAAGACATATATGGTTCACTTGTTAAAAACATATGTCACTATTTTATGTAGCTAGCTAATCCTTTGACAAAACACACTTTACTTGTATTTGGGTAGATCTAGGATATGTTTAATACTTCAAGAAACCTTGTTTCAAGTTCAAGTGTTAAAGCCATGCAAGTCTGTCCAAGAATCAAGTGAGAAAGTGCTGAATTTTAAAACTCGATAGCTGCTCGATAGCTGCTCGACACCTGGCTATCTGTCGAGATCTTCAGCTAATTCTTATCGCAATCTCGATAGCTTCTCGATAGCTGGTCAATCAATCGAGAAAGCTTCTGTTCCCTCGACACCTGCTCAACACCTTCTCGATAGCTGTATCTGTTGAGATTCATTAAACCTCGACACCTCCTCGATAACTGCTATATGTCGAGGTTACGAAAATTCATATTTCTATTTTTGGGCCAGGCTTATGTATTTGTGTAGGGTTTCTTTTCTCACAACCCTATACCTATATAAGGCTTATTTTAGAGGCCGTCACATAAAAGAATACAAGGAGAACATATGCAATAGGTGACCGATGCCTTATTCTCTCTGAAAGAAGCTACTGCGTCTTTGCGCCTTAGGATTCTGCAACCAAGTGCTTCTTGATTTTCATTGTTGATGAAGTGAAAAACTTTGCAGCCAACATTCTTCTTCCTTAAGTTGGTGAGTGAGTCACGTACTGGGATTCGTGCAAAAGAGTTAGTCACGTATTGGGATCCGTGCAACATCAAAGGGTGGCGTTCATATATTGAAGAGTTCAAAGGTTCTAAAGCGGTGGAAGGTTTTTGTTGTGAGTTCATCTATGGGGATTGTAGAGTCTATGGACAAAGGTTTTGTACTAGATCTAAAACTTCTCTTTACTACAGTGGATTGCTTTTCGGGAAGGTTTCCCCTCAGGTTTTTTACTGTGAAACTGGTTGGTTTCATTGATTTTCCTGGGTCATCATATCTTGTCTTATTTATTTTTTTCCGCTGCATGATTTTGACATGATATTGATGTTTGTTTGTTTTAACAAAGTTTATTCGTAATAAATCTAATTAACAACTTGGGTTTAAAACTTGTTAATTCTATCAACCGGAGTCTAAGTTTCCCAAAAAAAAAAAAAAGGGTCTTATACAAATAGATAGAGATGAAAAAAAAAAAGGGTTTAGGGCATAATGAGTTATAGCATATAAACTCTATCCTATGGAATTGCTAACAATCTTGAGCTATGCTTGTTTTAATCTTCTATGAACCATGATGGCCGGATTACATAGTATTGGACTTATAAAAGTAGTCAAAAAACGGTAAACTAGAATTGAATGGATGACATTTATTTATACATCAAATATGAATTTAATTTTTTCTTTTTCACCCCTCTCTAGTTTTCATTTTTGTACATTAGGCGCTCTAGAAACTGAATGACTAGGTGAGTCATTAGAAAGGGCCTTAAGACCCTTGTGGTATGGCTATATCGTGAGGTTCTTGCCTTATCTTCTTATTGTCTAGGCAAAGTCATTAGATAGTGCCTTAGGACCCTCATGGCAAGGTTACTTTACAGAGTTTCTTGCCTTTTGTGCCTAATCATGTGCTTTAAACTAGGTGGCTTGAGTTAAGATTTAATATCTTATTATATTGATGGCTTTATTTTTAACTTATAACTTCTTTCCCTCTCCTTTGTGTGGGTGTTTGTTTCTTAAAAAAAAAAAAAAAAAAAAAGGTAATTGTCTAACATTACTTAAAAAAGTATGTTGTTTATAGTATAACTTGTCACACCCTCCCTTAAAAAGTTACCTAGACTTTTGAGTGGAGTTGTGTGCCTTTTTGTTAGAACCCATTTCCCTGTTCTCTATGTATGTGTTTTTGTTTCTCAACTAAATATATGTGCATTTAGTTGCAGTAAGGATTGTTTTTAGACCCCTTAAAATATAAGTTGTTTAACCTAGTTATTTAGCCAAGTAATTACACAGATAAATTATTCAAATCTAGGCTAACACATTCAAATTATATCATGTAAATAATGCAGAAATATAAAGAATACACGATATAATAACCCAGGAAAATCGAACCAATAAAAAACATGGGAAAGATTTAACCTAGCTATTCTCAAGGTAAAACAAATCTCCTATGAAAGAATTAAAGTTTGTACAATTGAACTTAGACTACTAACATCCTATTGCTACCTCAAGTAGAAAACTTACTACCATGACTATGTGACAGCTTCGAGTCCACGGATTACTTCTTTCCTTGATCTAATGCAACCATAAGTTCTCCTACTTGTGACTTTGAGACTCCACTCAAAAGTTTTAGATCTTCTTTAAATTCTTTATGCAGCAACTGAAGTGATCACCAAGTTCTTGACATAAATCTTAATCTTGATAACCCTAAGTGTATATGAAAGTAAACACATCTAAATCTCACAAGAGATTCAACACACAGCATATCAAAGACCTTTAAAACGTAGTTAAGGTTTTTCTTTTTATACTTGGAGTAAAACATAAAACTCTACACGTCATATGGGCTTGGGCTGAATTGGGAATTCTGCAAAAAAATAAATATGCACAAGGTTCGATTGATCGAGCCTTGCAGATTTAGTCTAATAAATTTTGCAATCACTCAATTATAATTTTACAAATAAACACACTTTGAGCAAGCTTAAACATATACTCAATATTTTGATCATAGTTTGCCAACACATTATAAATTGAAGTCTAATACATTTAGTTCCTAAAGTCTTAGAACCTAGCAGTCTAAAATGTTTTATTAGTCAATATTGTAGTTTGCCATCAGTACAACTTGATGGTAAAAGTACTCTAATGAATTTTCCCAACTCACACTGATCAAGCTTAATAGTTTTTTATAAAACTTTAGGTGTTGATCATATGTTTTAGCTCGTAAATTGCACATGTGGATTGAACGACATGTACTTGCTTGTGGTGTTTCTTTTTAAGTTGAATATTGGGTTACAATTAGACAATTTTTTTAAGTACATGTTTTCCCTTTGTTTCTTTTTGATATTTGCACCTGCATGGCTGCATGTGTACTTAATTGGTACATGTGATGGTAGGTTAATGCTCATGTAAAAGCACTTACGATATTATTCAAGCAGAAGGCTTCAAATCCCAAAGAGGCTCATTCACTTGTTATGAGAGGGGTAGACTTTGATTGGAATGGATCGAATGGTGGAAAAGTAAAATGATAGAAAATGGTAGGAGGATGAAAAAATGGGAGGATAGAAAAGATTTTAATTTCTCTCATTTTTGCTTGGTTAGGAGTGAAAATGTAAAGAAATGGAAAAAGTGAGTTTATATAAATTTACTTATGTACCTTTGTTAAAAATGATGCCCAATTAAAAAAAAGAAAAAGAAAAAGAAAAAAAGAAAGAAAGAAAAGAAACACAAAAGAAAGCAAGAAGCAACGTCTAGGAGAAAAAAATATATATATTTGAAGATGAGCAATGTATAAACAAAGCCTATCTGCAAGTACACAGTATTTTTGTCCATTAAGCAACTCTATTTTCTCCCTTTAGTTTTCTCCCCATTTTGGAGAGAAAATTTTTTGGTAGGCCCGGAGAGAAAACACATAAACCCCATCATTTATTTTCCTTCCTCTCTATCCAATCAAACACACTTCAAAAAAGTTTTCCTTCCCTTTTTCTCTCTAAAATTTTTCATTCCCCTATTTCACCTTCAAACAAACACACCCTAAAACTTCTCACATTTTAGAAAAGTAGGTTTTAGAGGTTTCAAAAGCAAAACAAGATGGTTGCTTTTTTACACCACCTAGTAGAAAGGGCAAGAAAGCAGCTAGATTGTTATCACAAGTAGTTACAGCAATTTATACAATTGGATCTTTGGTTATTTTTTAACCGTTTAATGTGAGCACCATTACTCCACTATTACACATCATTACTCAGCTTGACCCCCGTTAATTAATTTAATTACCTAAGTTGATTAATTAAGTTCAATTGCCTACAAATCGTGAAGGCACCAACAAATCACCAAATAAACTAAATGTAGTGGAAATTAAATTAATACGATGATTTGTTGATAAATAAGAAAATCTCTCGCAAGGCAAAAACCCCCATCGGATGATTTTAAAGTCACAACTTTCAAAAATCCACTAATCAACAATCAAGTGGTTACAAGTATAAAGAATTTTACCAACTACCCTGTCCTATCATGAAATACCAACTTACAATTAAACCTTTGCTCCAATACCCAATTGGACTTGATCATGTAGTAGCTTTCTTTTCTTTGATACACAAATCTTTAATCTATAACTAACTCTTTGGATGGATCCCAATACGTGATTAATTAATTCCAATAAATTGAATGATGTTGTTAGCTGCAAAATTCTCCACTTCATCAATAATGAAGATCAGGAAGCACTTGGTTACAAAATCCTATGGCGTATAAATGTAGTAGTTTCTCACAGAGAAAATAAATCTATTAGTCTTTGTATCTGTGATTGACAACTCTTAAAATAAGCCTTATATATGTTTAGAGTTATGAGAATTTTTTTTTTTTTTTTTTTTTTGGGATTTGTTTATGTATTTGAACCCCTAAATTTCAGATCTGGAAAACTAAAAATCACAAATCTCAATAGATCAAGTTGCTGTCGAGCTATCTATCGAGCTTCACATTAAGTCTTCATAGTAGGCATCTGTCGAGTTATCTATCGAGACATAATGAACAGCTTTTCTTTACTTGTTTCTTGAACCAATCTTCATGTCTTTTAATACAAACACTTAATATGCTTGAACAACATATTTCTTGATATATTAAACCCATCTTAGATCTAGTCAATTACAATTAAAGTACATTTTTTCAAAAAAATTGCCAGTTACATAAAATATGACCCTAACAATCTCCCCCTTTGGCAATCCATGACAAAACCACAAGCATAATTATGAGAGAAGTACAAAGCAACAACTCCATAACTATTACAAAAGCCAAAAAGCCAAAAGTACATAAGCCTAACTAATACAATGAGTTTTTGAAAATCTTTGCAAGAAAATAGATCATGGCATGATAGACTTGCAACCTGTCTTATCTGAAACACTTAAACAAGATTCATCAAGGAATCAAGTGTGAAACATTGACAAGTTGTATGAAATAAGAAACATGTATATAAAAAGAGAAAAGAAACAACACATGTGAGACAAGGGTGAAAAAACATACATCATATATATAGAAAGAAGCAATACAATGTATGAGTAACAAGGTCATAAGACCATGGTACATGAAGTGAGAAAAGATACAACAAAACCTCACTACATCCCTATGCTAGCTCTCCCCACTAACAAAAAGACTACTCCCCTTTTTTGTCACGAGTGATAAATGGTGAATCACTGAGAGGCAGTCATCTCATCATCAGTCTCGGAGCAAGAAGCATCATCATCATCATCATTTCCACCATCCTATGAAGACTCAGCTGGCTCGGGTGAGGGAGAAGGAGCAAAACCACCAAGGCAAGCGATGCAACCAATCCTGGTGTTTATCTGACACATTTCATCAGAAAAATGGTCAAGACAACTACCAAAATCAGCACACATGAACTGAAGTTGATCCATAATGGTAGCGAAAGAGACCTCAGCTCCAGAAGAAGAAGAGGGAAGAGCAGATAAAAGAGGGTCTAGAGGCGGGAGTAGCATCCATCGAAGTAGACTCCATACGAGGCCGCTTAGTAGCTAGCTGTGCATCACTCCTACAAATAGATTCCTTGCTAATGGCACCCATGACATAGAAAAAAGAAGAGAGAGGAATAGTGACGTGCACATGTGAAAGGATGCGTGTGATAGCTGAAAAAAAGATTAGCTTATCACATGTGGCAGTGTCTCGATAACAATCTATCATAGATTCTATCATGTGTGAAGGAGAATCTATAGAAAGATCTTCCATGAAAGAAAGAAGAAAAATCTATAGAAAGATTTTCTATGTCATGGAAAATCTATAGAAAGATCTTCCATGACATAGAAAGGAAAATCTATAGCAATCTATCATAGATTCTATCATGTTTTTCACTTTTCACATTTCTTTGCAACCTTTTTATTTGAAATACTTTACACATGATTTCTATAAGAACTTAAACACGAACCCAGATCGACAAATACCTAAATAATTAATCTGGGTATTTCCTGTTTTCCTTGTAGATCAAATAACCAATATTACATAAGTAGTCCCATTTGAGTAAGATTCATGCCAAACCCAAATCACAAAATGCAAGAAAATTAAACCCAAATAGGATACTAACATAAAAATAAAAAATCAAACCCATGACAGAATCAGAAGCAACCCCATTTGAGTAAGATTCACGCCAAACCCAGATCACAAAACGCAAGAAAATAAAACCCAAATAGGATATTCACATAAAAAAAAAAAATTATACCTTAGAATCCAATCTATTAAAGATCTTGCTGAAACCAAATTGCTTTACTCTCTAAGATGAATAAACCAATAAGATAAGTTTGTGTTGAAAAAAAAAAACCCAAAATCAAAGACTAAGATAAGGAAATTAAGAAGAAGAAAAAAACCCATCAAAGAGAAGGATGAGTGGGATGACTTACACACATAGAGAAAACTTGATGAGAAAGGTAGAGGAGCACTAGAAAATCGTAATGGTGATTGGCCTCAACCTTTGACAAGGGGTATGTACACCACCAGCTTTTGAAGTCGGTAAAGGAGCTAACAATAATAGAGGCTGAAGCGCTGAGAGAGGCGAAGAGACCAAGAGAAAGTTGAACTTCAGCTGCTGAAGCCTAAAGGAGGCAGAGAGAGAGCTTAGGGTTTTTTTTTTCCTAAAAAAATTTTAGGTCCAGAAGATGTGTATTTATATGAACCTGAAACTAAAAATAACCTAATCTTCAAACTCGAAACCTAACTTGAATATTCTCAAACCCGCCCAAAATCCATCAGGTCGAGTGGGGTCCCTACTCAACCCTAGTTAAGATCTAATATCTTATAAAATTAATGGCTTTATTTTTAACTTAGAACCTCTTTCCCTCTCCTTTGTGTGTTTGTTTGTTTGTTTCTAAAAAAATAAAAAGTGTGCGCACCCAGAAAGGGCTTAATGGGCAATCTCTGTCTTGGGCTCACAATCTATTTATAATGTGGGTTTTAGGTTTCCTACTCTGGGTGATTCTTTCTTGAAGACTCAGCAATAATTCTCAAACTTTTGTATCTTCCCTCTCCCTTCTGGCTCTACCACTCAACTCTCAGTAGTTCTCTCACTCCTTCAACCAACCTCTTTCTCTCCTTCACTTCTCATATTTATAGCACAAAGTTAGTGGAGGGATTGTGACTGCCTTTGAGGTCAATGCGATAGGAGATCCAATATCGTTTATCATAAATGAGTGTTTAGGTGGGAGTGGGGCATGGTGCGAGTGGCATTGGAACTGGCTCCCTACTTCATGAGAGATGTTCAGCAATGTTATGACCCGTGGACATGTGGAGTTAGAAGAAATGGCCAAGTCAGAAAGTGGCTAACATGGGCCAAGTGATTGGATCAAGAGATTGCCTCAAGTAGTAGTTATCATGTGTTAGGATAAATTGTTATTTAAATTTAATTAAGTTATTGTTAGGATAGGGTCTATCTTATGATAGAACTCTAGATGATAAGATTAGGAGTTATCTTGTTATTTGGAATTCCATTTCAATGTATTTAAGCATTAAATATGAATAACATGAGGCAAGAAGAATTTAACCAAAACACTCTTTTCTCCCTTTTATTCTAAGAGGGTAGTTGCCTCGAATACGACTAAGCCATTTTATCATTTGCAGTTCACTGCAATTTGTATCAAAGCCATGACAACCATCCCACCAAATACACGTTCAACCACCAACGATGACCGCCTGGCTGCCTTGGAGGTTAGCACCCATTCCCTTAAATAACAGGCCGACGCTCAAAAAGAAGAATTTGCAGGCATGAAGGGAGCGTTGGAGGCCTTCACTGATGCCATGGCCAAAATGAGCCAAGCTATAGAGGAAAAGGACCTCGGGTTGATGAGGACTAGAGCAACAGTGGCCGAGACAATGGGTCCATCAAACGACATCGCGAGTATAAAGAAGGAAGCCAAGGCACTCAACAGGGCAGCCTGCAGACCAGATTTTCACGATTGGATTTCCCTCGTTTCGATGGGGAAAACCCAACATGATGGATTTATAAAGTCGAATAGTTTTTCCATTACCAGAGAACAGAGGCCAATGAAAAGGTGTTGTTGGCATCTTTCCACTTACAAGATGACGCCTTAGAGTGGTATCAATGGTTTGAACAATCCCAACCAAACGTACAATGGGAAGTGTTCACCAAAGCCTTATGCATCCGTTTCGGCCCTTCAGACTATGAAGCTTTTGACAAGGCTCTCTGTAAATTGCAACAAACGAGCACTGTACGAGAATACCAAACGCAATTTAAACGCCTGGCTACCCGTGTCCATCAATGGCCTTAGCGAGCGTTTGTGGGTAGCTACGTCAGCAGGCTGAAAGAAGAGATCCGTGCAGAAATTAAACTCTTTTGGCCCACCACCCTACTTCACACAGCAAGCTTGGCTCGGTTACTAGAAGAAAAACTGTCCAAACCACGGCGGCCAATATTCATAACAACACCTCCTAGACCTTCACTGTCACAGCTCCCACCATACAAACCGTCTCTTCTACCTACCCCAACACCCATCAAAACCACCACACCCTTTCATCCCAGCAACTGAACTACCACCAACTCGGCATTCAAAAAATTGTCATGGGCTGAGATGCAAGCGCGACGGGAAAAAGGCCTGTGCTACAACTGGGACGAGAGGTTCATTCGAGGACACCGATGCAAGAAGCAACAAATATTCGTCTTGGAAACAATGGACGAGACAGAAGAAAACTCTGGGGCAATAAAGCTTGATCTTGAACTTGAAGCATCACAAGCGGTGCCGAAAATCTCGCTCCATGCATTGTCTGGAGTGTCCACGCCCCAAACGATGCCAGTCATTGGCTTAATCCGAGGCAGAAGATTGTACATACTTATTGACAATGGCAGCACACACAATTTTGTCAGTTTGAAATTTGCCAAGCAAATGGGATGTTCTACAACTCCGGCACCAGCCTTCCAAGTGATGGTAGCCAACAGTGAAAAACTATAGTGCGAAGAAATTTATGTGGCAGTACCCATAGAGATACAAGGCTATAAATTCCAAATTAACATGTATCCTCTCGATCTACAGGGGTCAGATGTAGTTTTGGGTATACAGTGGCTACAGAGTCTTGGCCGAGTTTTGCATGACTGGAATAAACTCTCCATGGAGTTTTGGGTTGACGGCCAACAATTCATTATACATGGGGAAGATAATGGAAGAGTGTTTCAAGAATCTATACACTCCATTATACGGCTTGCATCTGACAGTGTGAAGTTTTGTATTATGCCAATTTCAAGAGGGCCAACTGAAGCACTTATAACAGCGATGACTCACGACCCATGCAACGAACTTGATGCCTTGTTGAGGAAATACCAGCAATGTTTCAAACACCAAACACATTGCCACCGCCCTGCACCCATGATCATCGCATTCCCTTGGAACCTGGGAGCGGGCCTGTGAGTGTCCGTCCTTACCAGTACCCTCACGTCCAAAAAAATGAGATTGAGCGAGCTGTCAGGGAGAAGCTCGCCACAAGCATTATACGACCAAGTTTCAGCCCCATTTTCATCACCAGTCCTCCTAGTTAAGAAGAAGGATGGCTCTTGGCGTTTCTGCATGGACTACCGAGCGTTAAATTGCGTCACAGTCAAGGATCATTATCCAATCCCAGCCATAGATGAGCTACTTAACAAACTCCATGGTGCAACATATTTCACCAAGCTGGACCTCAAATCGGGATATCATCAAATCTGGGTGCATTCCGACGATATTCATAAGACCGCTTTTCACACTCATGATGGCCATTATGAGTTTTTAGTCATGCCATTTGGGCTCACCAATGCCCAAGCAATATTCCAATCCTTGATGAACGACATTTTCCGGGCATTACTAAGGAGGTACGCCTTGTATTTTTCGATGACATATTGGTTTATAGCAAAACATGGGATGAACATTTAATCCATTTAGATACTGTGCTACATACTTTGATGGCCAATTGCTTATATGTAAACCAATCTAAATGTTTAATTGCTCGGGAAGAAGTAGAGTACCTAGGCCATTTCATTAGTGCTACAGGTGTGGCTGCCAATTCGACGAAGATACAGAGCATGGCAAATTGGCCAACTCCGACAACCACCACCAGCCTTTGTAGCTTCTTGGGGTTAATCGGTTACTACCGAAAATTCATCCAAAACTATGGCACCATCGTAGCACCGCTCACACAGTTATTGAAAACGGATGGATTCCATCGGTTAGAGGCAGCCGAGAGGGCATTCCACACTCTCAAGCACGCAATGACTCAAGCCCCTGTTCTCGCATTGTCGGACTTCACCAAGCAATTTGTGATTGAGTCTGATGCATCAGGAACTGGGCTAGGTGCGGTCCTTATGCAGGACAGTCGACCCATCGCCTACTACAGCAAGGCACTTTCAGGCCGAGCCTTGGCATGTTCCACCTATGAGAAGGAATTGATGGCCATCGTTTTATCAGTTCTCCAATGGCGTAATTATTTTTTGGGGTGGCGATTTCGCATTTGTACTGGCCATAAAAGCTTGAAATATTTACTAGAACAACACATTTCGACCATGGATCAACAAAGATGGCTTATGAAGTTGATGGGATACGACTATGAGATCGAATACAAACCAAGTCATGAGAATGTGGAGGCCGACGCTCTTTCACGTGTACATGGCGAGTTAACTGCAATAACTTATCCACAACCCACTTGGTTGGCCATGGTTTGCCATGAAGCCCACAACGATCCACTCTTGATTGCTATGAGGGACGACTTGCAAATAGGCACTAAAAGCATTAGCGGTATGAGGCATGGGGTGGACAATTATGGTACAAAGGCAAGTTGATCATGTCTCTGAATTCTTTGCACAAGGAAGCCATCATTCGAGAGTTTCACGATACACCAGTTGGGGGACACTCCGGAATTTTCCAAACTTTTAAACGTTTGGCTGCCAACTTCCATTGGATGGGCATGAAACGGGATGTTCAACACTACATTTAGAGATGTGATGTTTGTCAATGTAACAAGCATGATACAATGACATCGGCTAGTTTATTACAATCGTTGCCTATTTCAGACCAAGTTTAGGAAGATGTGTCAATGGATTTCATTGAAGGCCTTTCGACATCGAGTGGCTTCTCTGTCATCTTAGTAGTGGTGGATTGACTCTCCAAATATGGCCATTTTATCGCCCTTAAGCACCCTTACTCGGCAAGGGTGGTGGCGGAGACTTTTGTCAAGGAAGTAGTGCGGCTTCATGGCATGCCGCGATCCATAGTCTCTGACCGGGACCTTGTTTTTACTAGTCAGTTTTGGTCAGAATTCTTTCCCCTACAAGGTTCTGAATTGCGAATGAGTTCAGTTTATCACCCTCAAACAGATGGTCAGACGGAAATCCTCAATCGTTGCTTGGAAACTTACCTGCGTTGCTTTGCAAGTTCCAAGCAAAAACAATGGCTCCAATGGCTGCCATGGGCAGAATATTAGTACAACATAAGCTACCATACCGCTACTCGCATGACTCCCTTTGAAGCTGTTTATGGGCGACCCCTAGCAACCATTCATTCGTATGTGCACGGCAACACAATGGTAGCACAGGTTGAGCACTCCTTGCGAAGTTGAGATGAAATCCTCCGAGTGTTGAAAGACAGTTTGGCTATTGCCCAACACTAGATGAAAATGAATGCAGACCGCCACCGTCGTGAGTTGGAGCTTGTGCCTAGTGACTTTGTATATCTTCGGTTGCAGCCACAATTATCTGTGCGAACTCAGGGAAATATGAGGTTATCTCCACGTTTTTATAGACCTTACCAGGTAATGGAATGTGTGGGAAAGGTGGCCTACCGGTTAGCACTTCCAACTGATTCCCGGATTCATCCAGTCTTCCACGTTTCACAGTTAAAGAAGCAATTGGGACACTTAGACCGAGCAGTATAGGAGCTTCCTAAGGTGCAAGACGATGGCAAGTTGTTGTTGGAACCCACTGCAATTTTGGATTACCGTTGGAGCAAGGTAGGAAAGAAGGTCCTTCAGGAAGCATTAGTACATTGGACAGGAACAACAAGTGATGATGCCATGTGGGAACCTTTTCTGGAATTACTGCAACAGTTTCCCCATTTGAACCTTGAGGACAAGATTCGTTCTCCTGAGGGTGGGAATGTTATGACCTGTGGGCATGTGGAGTTAGAAGAAATGGTCGAGTCAGATAGTGGCTAACATGGGCCAAGTGATTGGATCAAGAAATTGCCTCAAATAGTAGTTATCGTGTGTTAGTATAAATTGTTATTTGAATTTAATTAAGTTATTGTTAGGATAGGGTCTATCTTGTGATAGAACTCTAGATGATAAGATTAGGAGTTATCTTGTTATTTGGAATTCCATTTCAATGTATTTAAGCATTAAAGATGAATAACATGAGGCAAGAAGAATTTAACCATTCTTTCCCTCTCCTTTGTGTGGGTGTTTGTTTCTTAAAAAAAAAAAAAAAAAAAAAAAAGGTAATTGTCTAACATTACTTAAAAAAGTGTGTTGTGTATAGTATAACTTGTCACACCCTCCCTTAAAAAGTTACCTTAACTTTTGAGTGGAGTTGTGTGCCTTTTTGTTAGAACCCATTTCCATGTTCTCTATGTATGTGTTTTTGTTTCTCAACTAAATATATGTGCATTTAGTTGCAGTAAGGATTGTTTTTAGACCCCTTAAAATATAAGTTGTTTAACCTAGTTATTTAGCCAAGTAATTACATAGATAAATTATTCAAATCTAGGCTAACACATTCAAATTATATCATGTAAATAATGCAGAAATATAAAGAATACACAATATAATAACCCAGGAAAATTGAACCTATAAAAAACATGGGAAATATTTAACCTATCTATTCTCAAGGTAAAACAAATCCATTATGAAAGAATTAAAGTTTGTACAATTGAACTTAAACTACTAACATCCTATTGCTACCTCGAGTAGAAAACTTACTACTATGACTATGTGACAGCTTCGAGTCCACGGATTACTTCTTTCCTTGATCTACTGCAACCATAAGTTCTCCTACTTGTGATTTTGAGACTCCACTCAAAAGTTTTAGATCTTCTTTAAGCTCTTTATGCAGCAACTGAAGTGATCACCAAGTTCTTGACATAAATCTTAATCTTGATAACCCTAAGTGTGTATGAAAGTAAACACTTCTAGATCTCACAAGAGATTCAACACACAACATATCAAAGACCTTTAAAATGTAGTTAAGGTTTTTCTTTTTATACTTGGAGTAAAACATAAAACTCTACACGTCATATAGGCTTGGGCTGAATTGGGAATTCTGCAAAATAAATCTACACAAGGTTCGATTGATCGAGCCTTGCAGATTTAGTCTAATAAATTCTGCAATCACTCAATTCTAATTTTACAAATAAACACACTTTGAGCAAGCTTAAACATATACTCAATATTTTGATTATAGTTTGCCAACACATTATAAATTGAAGTTCTAATACATTTAGTTCCTAAAGTTTTAGAACCTAACAGTCTAAAATGTTTTATTAGTCAATATTGTAGTTTGCCATCAATACAACTTGATGGTAAAAGTACTCTAATGAATTTTCCCAACTCACACTAATCAAGCTTAATAGTTTTTTATAAAACTTTAGGTGTTGATCATATGTTTTAGCTCGTAAATTGCACATGTGGATTGAACGACATGTACTTGCTTGTGGTGTTTCTTTTTAAGTTGAATATTGGGTTACAATTAGACAATTTGCTTAAGTACATGTTTTCCCTTTGTTTCTCTTTGATATTTGCACCTGCATGGCTGCATGTGTACTTAATTGGTACATGTGATGGCAGGTTAATGCTCATGTAAAAGCACTTATGATATTATTCAAGCAGAAGACTTCAAATCCCGAAGAGGCTCATTCACTTGTTATGAGAGGGGTAGACTTTGATTGGAATGGATCGAATGGTGGAAAAGTAAAATGATAGAAAATGGTAGGAGGATGAAAAAATGGGAGGATAGAAAAGATTTTAATTTCTCTCATTTTTGTTTGGTTAGGAGTGAAAATGTAAAGAGATGGAAAAAGTGAGTTTATATAAATTTACTCATGTACCTTTGTTAAAAATGATGCCCAATTAAAAAAAAAAAAAAAAAAAGAAAGAAAGAAAAGAAACACAAAAGAAAGCAAGAAGCAACGTCTAGGAGAAAAAAAAAAAGATTTGAAGATGAGCAATGTATAAACAAAGCCTATTTGCAAGTACACAGTATTTTTGTCCATTAAGAAACTCTATTTTCTCCCTTTAGTTTTCTCCCCATTTTAGAGAGAAAACTTTTTGGTGGACCTGGAGAGAAAACACATAAACCTCATTATTTATTTTCCTTCATCTCTATCCAATCAAACACACTTCAAAAAAGTTTTCCTTCCCTTTTTCTCTCCAAAATTTTTCATTCCCCTATTTCACCTTCAAACAAACACACCCTAAAACTTCTCACATTTTAGAAAAGTATGTTTTAGAGGTTTCAGAAGCAAAACAAGATGGTTGCTTTTTTACACCACCTAGTAGAAAGGGCAAGAAAGCAGCTAGATTGTTATCACAAGTAGTTACAGCAATTTATACAATTGGATCTTTGGTTATTGTTTAACCATTTAATGTGAGCACCATTACTCCACTATTACACATCATTACTCAGCTTGACCCCCGTTAATTAATTCAATTACCTAAGTTGATTAATTAAGTTCAATTGCCTACAAATCGTGAAGGCACCAACAAATCACCAAATAAACTAAATGTAGTGGAAATCAAATTAATACGATGATTTGTTGACAAATAGGAAAACCTCTCGCAAGGCAAAAACCCCCACCAAATGATTTTAAAGTCACAACTTTCAAAAATCCACTAATCAACAATCAAGCGGTTATAAGTATAAAGAATCTTACCAACTACCCTGTCCTACCATGAAATACCAACTTACAATTAAATCTTTGCTCCAATACCCAATTGGACTTGATCATGTAGTAGCTTTCTTTTTTTTTATACACAAATCTTTAATCTATAACTAACTCTTTACATGGATCCCAATACGTGATTAATTAATTCCAATAAATTGAATGATGTTGTTAGCTGCAAAATTCTCCACTTCATCAATAATGAAGATTAGGAAGCACTAGGTTACAAAACCCTATGGCATATAAATGTAGTAGTTTCTCACAGAGAAAATAAATCTATTAGTCTTTGTATCCGTGATTGACAACTCTTAAAATAAGCCTTATATATGTTTAGAGTTATGAGAAAAAAAAAAAAAAAACCCTAAACAAATACATAAACTTGGGCCAAATTTCAGATCTGGAAAACTAAAAATCACAAATCTCAATAGATCGAGTTGCTGTCGAGCTATCTATCGAGCTTCACATTAAGTCTTCATAGTAGGCATCTGTCGAGTTATCTGTCGAGACTTAATGAACAGTTTTTCTTCACTTGTTTCTTGAACCAATCTTCATGTCTTTTAATACGAACACTTAATATGCTTGAACAACATATTTCTTGATATATTAAACCCATCTTAGATCTAGTTAATTACAATTAAAGTACATTTTGTCAAAAAAATTTCCAATTACATAAAATATGACCCTAACAATCTCCCCCTTTAGCAATCCATAACAAAACCACAAGCATAATTATGAGAGAAGTATAAAGCAACAACTCCATAACTATTACAAAAGCCAAAAAGCCAAAAGTACATAAGCCTAACTAATACAATGAGCTTTTGAAAATCTTTGCAAGAAAATAGATCATGGCATGATAGACTTGCAACCTGTCTTATCTGAAACACTTAAACAAGATTCATCAAGGAATCAAGTGTGAAACATTGACAAGTTGTATGAAATAAGAAACATGTATATAAAAAGAGAAAAGAAACAACACATGTGAGACAAGAGTGAAAGAAGCAATACAATGTATGAGTAACAAGGTTATAAGACCATGGTACATGAAGTGAGAAAAGATACAACAAAACCTCACTACATCCCTATGCTAGCTCTCCCCACTAACAAAAAGACTACTCCCCTTTTTTGTCACGAGTGATAAATGGTGAATCATTGAGAAGCAGTCATCTCATCATCAGTCTCGGAGCAAGAAGCATCATCATCATCATCATTTCCACCATCCTATGAAGACTCAGCTGGCTCGGGTGAGGGAGAAGGAGCAAAACCACCAAGGCGAGCGATGTAACCAATCCTGGTGTTTATCTAACACATTTCATCAGAAAAATGGTCAAGACAACTACCAAAATCAGCACACATGAACTGAAGTTGATCCATAATGGTAGCGAAAGAGACCTTAGCTCCAGAAGAAGAAGAGGGAAGAGCAGATAAAAGAGGGTCTAGAGGCGGGAGTAGCATCCATCGAAGTAGACTCCACACGAGGCCGCTTAGTAGCTAGTTGTGCATCACTCTTACAAATAGATTCCTTGCTAATGGCACCCATGACATAGAAAGGAGAAGAGAGAGGAATAGTGACGTGCACATGTGAAAGGATGCGTGTGATAGCTGAAAAAAAGATTAGCTTATCACATGTGGCAGTGTCTCGATAACAATCTATCATAGATTCTATCATGTGTGAAGGAGAATCTATAGAAAGATCTTCCATGAAAGAAAGAAGAAAAATCTATAGAAAGATTTTCTATGTCATGGAAAATCTATAGAAAGATCTTCCATGACATGGAAAGGAAAATCTATAGCAATCTATCATAGATTCTATCATGTTTTTCACTTTTCACATTTCTTTGTAACCTTTTTATTTGAAATACTTTATACATGATATCTATAAGAACTTAAACACGAACCCAGATCGACAAATACCTAAATAATTAATCTAGGTATTTCCTATTTTCCTTGTAGATCAAATAACCAATATTACATAAGTAGTCCCATTTGAGTAAGATTCATGCCAAACCCAAATCACAAAATGCAAGAAAATTAAACCCAAATAGGATATTAACATAAAAATAAAAAATCAAACCCATGACAGAATCAGAAGCAACCCCACTTGAGTAAGATTCACGCCAAACCCAGATCACAAAACGCAAGAAAATAAAACCCAAATAGGATATTCACATAAAAAAAAAAATTATACCTTAGAATCCAATCTATTAAAGATCTTGCTGAAACCAAATTGCTTTACTCTCTAAGATGAATAAACCAATAAGATAAGTTTGTGTTGAAAAAAAAAACCCAAAATCAAAGACTAAGATAAGGAAATTAAGAAGAAGAAAAAAAACCCATCAAAGAGAAGGATGAGTGGGATCACTTACACACATAGAGAGAACTCGATGAGAAAGGTAGAGGAGCACTAGAAAATCATAATGGTGATTGGCCTCAACCTTTGATAAGGGGTATGTACACCACCAGCTTTTGAAGTCGGTAGAAGAGCTAACAATAATAGAGGCTGAAGCGCTGAGAGAGGCGAAGAGACCAAGAGAAAGTTGAACTTCAGCTGCTGAAGCCTAAAGGAGGCAAAGAGAGAGCTTAGGGTTTTTTTTTTTCCTAAAAAAAATTCAGGTCCAGAAGATGTGTATTTATATGAACCTGAAACTAAAAATAACCTAATCTTCAAACTCGAAACCTGACTCGAATATTCTCAGACCCGCCCAAAATCCATCAGGTCGAGTGGGGTCCCTACTCAACCCTAGTTAAGATCTAATATCTTATTAAATTAATGGCTTTATTTTTAACTTAGAACCTCTTTCCCTCTTCTTTGTGTGTTTATTTGTTTGTTTCTAAAAAAATAAAAAGTGTGCGCACCCAGAAAGGGCTTAATGGGCAATCTCTGTCTTGGGCTCACAATCTATTTATAATGTGGGTTTTAGGTTTCCTACTCTGGGTGATTCTTTCTTGAAGACTCAACAATAATTCTCAAACTTTTGTATCTTCCCTCTCCCTTCTGGCTCTACCACTCAGCTCTCAGTAGTTCTCTCACTCCTTCAACCAACCTCTTTCTCTCCTTCACTTCTCATATTTATAGCACAAAGTTAGTGGAGGGATTGTGACTGCCTTTGAGGTCAATGCGATAAGAGATCCAATATCGTTTATCATAAATGGGTGTTTAGGTGGGAGTGGGGCGTGGTGTGAGTGGCATTGGAACTGGCTCCCTACTTCATGAGAGATGTTCGACAATGTTATGACCCGTGGGCATGTGGAGTTAGAAGAAATGGCCGAGTCAGATAGTGGCTAACATGGGCCAAGTGATTGGATCAAGAGATTGCCTTAAGTAGTAGTTATCATGTGTTAGGATAAATTGTTATTTGAATTTAATTAAGTTATTGTTAGAATAGGGTCTATCTTATGATAGAACTCTAGATGATAAGATTAGGAGTTATCTTGTTATTTGGAATTCCATTTCAATGTATTTAAGCATTAAATATGAATAACATGAGGCAAGAAGAATTTAACCCAAACACTATTTTCTCCCTTTTTTTCTAAGAGGGTAGTTGCCTCGAATACGACTAAGCCATTTTATCATTTGCAGTTCACTGCAATTTGTATCAAAGCCATGACAACCATCCCACCAAATACACATTCAACCACCAATGATGACCGCCTGGCTGACTTGGAGGTTAGCACCCATTCCCTTAAACAACAGGCCGACGCTCAAAAAGAAGAATTTGCAGGCATGAAGGGAGCGTTAGAGGCCTTCACTGATGCCGTGGCCAAAATGAGCCAAGCTATGGAGGAAAAGGGCCTCGGGTTGATGAGGACTAGAGCAACAGTGGCTGAGACAATGGGTCCATCAACCGACATCGCGAGTACGGAGAAGGAAGCCAAGGCACTCAACAGGGCAGCCTGCAGACCAGATTTTCATGATTGGATTTCCCTCGTTTCGATGGGGAAAACCCAACCGGATGGATTTATAAAGTCGAATAGTTTTTCCATTACCAGAGAACAGAGGCCAATGAAAAGGTGTTGTTGGCATCTTTCCACTTACAAGATGACGCCTTAAAGTGGTATCAATGGTTTGAACAATCCCAACCAAACGTACAATGGGAAGTGTTCACCAAAGCCTTATGCATCTGTTTCGGCCCTTCAAACTATGAATCTTTTGACGAGGCTCTCTGTAAATTGCAACAAACGAGCATCGTACGAGAATACCAAACGCAATTTAAACGCCTGGCTACCCTTGTCCATCAATGGCCTCAGCGAGCGTTGGTGGGTAGCTACGTCAGTTAGCTGAAAGAAGAGATCTGTGCAGAAATTAAACTCTTCTGGCCCACCACCCTACTTCATGCAGCAAGCTTGGCTCGATTACTAGAAGAAAAACTGTCCAAACCACGACGGCCAATATTCATAACAACACCTCCTAGACCTTCACTGTCACAGCCCCCACCATACAAACCGTCTCTTCTACCTACCCCAACACCCATCAAAACCACCACACCCTTTCATCCCAGCAACTGAACTACCACCAACTCGGCATTCAAAAAATTTTCATGGGCTGAGATGCAAGCGCGACGGGAAAAAGGCTTGTGCTACAACTGTGACGAGAGGTTCATTCCAGGACACCGATGCAAAAAGCAACAAATATTCGTCTTGGAAACAATGGACGAGACAGAAGAAAACTCTGGGGTAGTAAAGCTTGATCCTGAACTTGAAGCATCACAAGCGGTGTCGGAAATCTCACTCCATGCATTGTCTGGAGTGTCCACGCCCCGAACGATGCCAGTCATTGGCTTAATCCGAGGCAGAAGATTGTACATACTTATTGACAATGGCAGCACACACAATTTTGTCAGTTTGAAATTTGCCAAGCGAATGGGATGTTCTACAACTCTGGCACCGACCTTCCAAGTGATGGTAGCCAACAGTGAAAAACTACAGTGCGAAGAAATTTATGTGGCAGTACCCATAGAGATACAAGGCTATAAATTCCAAATTAACATGTATCCTTTCGATCTACAGGGGTCAGATGTAGTTTTGGGTATACAGTGGCTACAGAGTCTTGGCCGAGTTTTGCATGACTGGAATAAACTCTCCATGGAGTTTTGGGTCGACGGCCAACAATTCGTTATACATGGGGAAGATAATGGAAGAGTGTTTCAAGAATCTATACACTCCATTATACGGCTTGCATCTGACAGTGTGAAGTTTTGTATTATGCTAATTTCAGGAGGGCCAACCGAAGCACTTATAACAACGATGACTCACGACCCATGCAACGAACTTGATGCCTTGTTGAGGACATACCAGCAGTGTTTCAAACACCAAACACATTGCCACCGCCCTGCACCCATGATCATCGCATTCCCTTGGAACCTGGGAGCGGGCCTGTGAGTGTCTGTCCTTACCGGTACCCCCACGTCTAAAAAAATGAGATTGAGCGAGCTGTCAGGGAGATGCTCGCCACAAGCATTATACGACCAAGTTTCAGCCCCATTTTCATCACCGGTCCTCCTGGTTAAGAAGAAGGATGGCTCTTGGCGTTTCTGCATGGACTACCGAGCGTTAAATCGCGTCACAGTCAAGGATCATTATCCAATCCCAGCCATAGATGAGCTACTTAACAAACTCCATGGTGCAACATATTTCACCAAGCTGGACTTTAAATCGAGATATCATCAAATCTGGGTGCATTCCGACGATATTCATAAGACCGCTTTTCGCACCCATGATGGCCATTATGAGTTTTTGGTCATGCCATTTGGGCTCACCAATGCCCAAGCAATATTCCAATCCTTGATGAACGACATTTTCTGGGCATTATTGAGGAGGTACATCCTTGTATTTTTCGATGACATATTGGTTTATAGCAAAACATGGGATGAACATTTAATCCATTTAGATACTGTGCTACATACTTTGATGGCCAATCGCTTATATGTAAACCAATCTAAATGTTTAATTGCTCGGGAAGAAGTAGAGTACCTAGGCCATGTCATTAGTGTTACAGGTGTAGCTGCCGATTCGACGAAGATACAGAGCATGGCAAATTGGCCAACTCTGACAACCACCACCAGCCTTTGTAGCTTCTTGGGGTTAACCGGTTACTACCGAAAATTCATCCAAAACTATGGCACCATCGCAGCACCGCTCACACAGTTATTGAAAACGGATGGATTCCATTGGTCAGGGGCAGCCGAGAGGGCATTCCACACTCTCAAGCACGCAATGACTCAAGCCCCTGTTCTCGCATTGCCAGACTTCACCAAGCAATTTGTGATTGAGTCCGATGCATCAGGAACTGGGCTAGGTGTGGTCCTTATGCAGGACGGTCAACCCATCGCCTACTACAACAAGGCACTTTCAGGCCGAGCCTTGGCATGTTCCACCTATGAGAAGGAATTGATGGCCATCGTTTTATCAGTTCTCTGATGGCGTAATTATTTGTTGGGGTGGCGATTTCGCATTCATACTGGCCATAAAAGCTTGAAATATTTACTAGAACAACACATTTCGACCATGGATCAACAAAGATGGCTTGTGAAGTTGATGGGATACGACTATGAGATCGAATACAAACCAAGTCATGAGAATGTGGAGGCCGACGCTCTTTCACGTGTACATGGCGAGTTAACTGCAATAACTTATCCACAACCCACTTGGTTGGCCATGGTTTGTCATGAAGCCCACAACGATCCACTCTTGATTGCTATGAGGGACGACTTGCAAATAGGCACTAAAAGCATTAGCGATATGAGGCATGGGGTGGACAATTATGGTACAAAGGCAGGTTGGTCTTGTCTCTGAATTCTTTGCACAAGGAAGCCATCATTCGAGAGTTTCACGATACACCAGTTGGGGGACACTCCGGAATTTTCCAAACTTTTAAACGTTTGGCTGCCAACTTCCATTGGATGGGCATGAAACGGGATGTTCAACACTACATTTAGAGATGTGATGTTTGTCAATGTAACAAGCATGATACAATGACATCGGCTAGTTTATTACAATCGTTGCCTATTTCAGACCAAGTTTAGGAAGATGTGTCAATGGATTTCATTGAAGGCCTTCCGACATCGAGTGGCTTCTCCGCCATCTTAGTGTTGGTGGATTGACTCTCCAAATATGGCCATTTTATCGCCCTTAAGCACCCTTACTCGGCAAGGGTGGTGGCGGAGACTTTTGTCAAGGAAGTAGTGCGGCTTCACGGCATGCCGCGATCCATAGTCTCTGACCGGGACCTTGTTTTTACTAGTCAGTTTTGGTCGGAATTCTTTCCCTTACAAGGTTCTGAATTGCGTATGAGTTCGATTTATCACCCTCAAACAGATGGTCAGACGGAAATCCTCAATCGTTGTTTGGAAACTTACCTGCGTTGCTTTGCAAGTTCCAAGCAAAAACAGTGGCTCCAATGGCTACCATGGGCAGAATATTGGTACAACATAAGCTACCATACCGCTACTCGCATGACTCCCTTTGAAGCTGTTTATGGGCGACCCCCAGCAACCATTCATTTGCATGTGCACGACAACACAATGGTAGCACAGGTTGAGCACTCCTTGCGAAGTTGAGATGAAATCCTCCGAGTGTTGAAAGACAATTTGGCTACTGCCCAACACCAGATGAAAATGAATGCAGACCACCACCGTCGTGAGTTGGAGTTTGTGCCTGGTGACTTTGTATATCTTCGGTTGCAGCCACAATTATCTGTGCGAACTCAAGGAAATATGAAGTTATCTCCACGTTTTTGTAGACCTTACCAGGTAATGGAATGTGTGGGAAAGGTGGCCTACCAGTTAGCACTTCCAACTGATTCCCGGATTCATCCAGTCTTCCACGTTTCACAGTTGAAGAAGCAATTGGGACACTTAGACCGAGCAGTATAAGAGCTTCCTAAGGTGCAAGACGATGGCAAGTTTTTGTTGGAACCCACTGCAATTTTGGATTACCATTGGAGCAAGGTAGGAAAAAAGGTCCTTCAGGAAGCATTAGTACATTGGACAGGAACAACAAGTGATGATGCCATGTGGGAACCTTTTCCGGAATTACTGCAACAATTTCCCCATTTGAACCTTGAGGACAAGATTCGTTCTCCAGAGGGTGGGAATGTTATGACCTATGGGCATGTGGAGTTAGAAGAAATGGCTGAGTCAGATAGTGGCTAACATGGGCCAAGTGATTGGATCAAGAAATTGCCTCAAGTAGTAGTTATCATGTGTTAGTATAAATTGTTATTTGAATTTAATTAAGTTATTGTTAGGATAGGGTCTATCTTGTGATAGAACTCTAGATGATAAGATTAGGAGTTATCTTGTTATTTGGAATTCCATTTCAATGTATTTAAGCATTAAAGATGAATAACATGAGGCAAGAAGAATTTAACCCAAACATTCTTTTCTCCCTTTTATTCTAGGAGGGTAGTCGCCTCAAATACGACTAAGCCATTTTATCATTTGCAGTTCATTGTAGGCAACGTATCGTTGAATAACCGGGTGCATTGTACTCCGAGCAATCGTGCCTCCGCCAGGGACGTATTTTGCCGGGCAATTCCCAAACGATGGGCGGTGGCGTGTATGTATTGTAATGACTAGCTTGACAGGTTTTGGGTCGGGCTTAATGTCGTGAGGCCTGGTCCTAGGTGAGTAAGTTGGGCCCATGGGTCAAGTTGTAAAGCTGAAATTCAAGGTGAAAAGCCCAAACGGGCTAAGGAGAGTCTCATACCGTACAGTTATCCTATTGCATTATAAAGAATATAATATTATTCTATTATATAGCATGATTTGGATAATTTTACCATATAAGAATTTTACATAAGTTACATAGACAAAAGTAAAACAATAACAATAACATATATATATATATATATATATATATATATATTTATGAGATAACTATACATAGACAAAAGTAAAACAATAACAATAACATATATATATATATATATATATATATATATATTTATGAGATAACTCTAAAAAAATTATCACACGCAACGTGCGGGTGTGCGACTAGTTCATCTAAAACACAAGGCAGTGAGCAAACATTTATAAAGACTTAATTTATTTTTTTTTTGCAAGGAGAGGCATTTGGCTCCATATTTATAATGACTTGACTTGCAGGTTAAATTTCAATGAACTTTGTGCATGCACAATGATAATTTGGACACGTTTAGGAAGGATAAAGTAACTTGTAACCGGGATACCAAATGAGCCAACAAACTAATGAGTAAATACCATGTGGAAGGTCAGCAGGACCAATTCTGACAAAAAGAGTATAAATTGGATTATATAGCTGATTTAGTATGTTTGTCACTTTCTCGTTTAGGAAGAGAGGGAAAATGATTCAATATTATGTAGACCTTGTAGAAGTTGTAAAAGAAATAGCAAGAACTCTATCTACTATCTTTGATTGAGATTAATTTGTGGAAGTGGTTTAGTAGCATATTTTCAAGAGTAAATGATAGCAACTTGGGAGGCAGAGGAACAGAACCAATCCTTTGCTATGGTCGGCACAGCAAAGACAAAGTGATGTGCTTTTACCTTGTTTACTGTATATGTAGCCCATTTTGCCTATCCTTCCCACTAACCAAAGCTTCTGCCACCGCATAAAATCTCTCCAATAGGAAACAAAGTGATGTTCCATTTAGACCCTATTAAGCTTTGAGCAATAAAGGAGTAGGAAAGGATAATAATGATTTCTAATGTCAATAAGTTAGTTCCCAGATTTCAATTATGGGAATATAGTTAATCTGCAAGATATTAGAGATAGAAGTGGAACGCTAATCTGTGCAAAAGGAAAAGGCTCTAAATTATGACTTCCCAATATAGCTGTCAGATCTTTAAAGAGTTGCTTTTCAAGTTTGTTGCTTACCTCAAAGAAAAAGTAGGGTAAAGAAACCACCCTTTTCAGTTAAATCATTAGCAGAAACATAGAAAAGCTTCAAACTTCTATCATGAAGTCCAAATTTATGACATTGATTACTTCCAGTAATGAACACCCGTCAAATCTCTTCCTTCTTTTTTTTTTAATAATAACAGAAAGAAGTACTTATGTTTACCACGTTTGCTCTTCCATCATTCCCTCACATTTGGTTTCTGGTTCTTTCCCACGCACCCAAAAGAGGAAAAAATAAATTCATTGACAAAGTGAAAACTTCACTGCTTGGAACTGCTTGATTGGTGAATTTATATCCTTGGAAAGAAATGGCTTTTGGAAAATGCTGAAGTTACTACCAATTTTACAATAAAAAATTTACAAACTAACATAAAAATGAATGTGATTGGTATTACATAAACAGCATAATAAATAAACTAATTTCTTAATCTCTTTTTGTTCCTGATTTAAAAATAACGCATCAATTTATAGAATTTATGAAGTAAAATTTGTAGTATGGTTAGAATCATTCTTTAAGAGATTATTAGTACAACCGATTGCATCACCACAGAGGGTTATCTCCTAGTCATTATGCATAACTGCAAATGTTTGGGCAAGACTTTTAGATGCCATAAAGCAGTTTTTGTTAACCGAGTACATTCTCAAACTGATATTTTTAAAAGCCAATTAAGATATACACCAAGAAAGATTCTATGAGAGTGATTGATTGTACCACAAAGTTTCATGAATCATATATACCAAGGTCTAAGAAAATGAGGCCACAGTTAAAGATTTACAGGTTACAGCAAAACCAAGAAAAGCAAAATAGAGGCTTGTCCTTTTCCGGTTTGTGCAATAGGGAACATTTCAATCACGCTTCAGGGCTGACTCTCTGAAGCGGTTTTTGCCTGCAAGACTGCTATTGGGGACCAGTTACAACCTATCTAAAGCAAGCTATTAATCTGCTCAAGCAAACCTTCAAATGGATAACAAATTCAATTGATAATACTGTTTCCAGTCATTATGCCAATCAGCAAGCATTTTCTTTAAACATCTTACCATTTTTTTTGTCTGAAAGATGATAAAAATTTAAAATTCATCTCTCTTTCATTGATTATATATATAAATAAATAAATAAATAAAATGATAAAATTGGGGTGAAGCGGCATACCAATCAGGAAATCACCTCTCTTAGACCTCACAGGAGTGGGAATTTTATACATGGGTACAACCTTGATAAGACTATAAGAATTTGCATATGTTCTGCCTAATTGTCTTTTTTATCCTGCGGGTACTTCAAACTGTAGATGGGGCGACTTAAATGTGCAAGTTCTTCTGTAGGCTACATGCACTGTCTTTTGCACCGTGGAAATTTTCCAAGACATATTGGGAAAATGCATCTCATTTTGCAAAAATTACATATCAGAGACCTTCACATGAGCTGCTGTCCTACTTTTCATCAGCAATTACTGCTGATTGTCACACCCCAGTGCCACTCAAATTTGGTCAGTACAAAAACATACAGCCTCGGTTGACTTTTAACTTATATACATCAGGCAAAAGCAATACACTAAACATTCAACTACATTGAAGTAAATTCAGGTGTGTGTGACGGTTTTTCCCTGTCCTAGATTTGAATAAGAAAGTACTCAAATTTCAGAAGTGAATCTTCCAATTAACTATAGGTCCTATAAGTTATAACTCAACTGGCATGACCCGCTATGTTGCATAAAAAAGAGGTCCAGGCATTTTAAGTCCAAGCTAGAACCTGGGCACTTGAGTTGGGTATGAGCCTCTCTATGAAGGTTAAGGGCTTGTAAAAGCAGAAAGGAAATGGGATCACATCAGAAGAACCCTTTTCACTCCATAATTATGACTCTATACTAGCATCCACGCCCATGCCATGCGTGTAGAATCCTCAATAAAAAAAGAGGAAAAAATCATGCATTTGAATCTTTAAAAGTAAAAAAACTTCAGAGAAAACTCCAAAAATTTAAAGGACTCTATTCATCATGGTTTAGTGAGGGAAACGAGACCCACAAGAATCTTTTTTTGGTCTTGATACCGACTAGGTAGAGCTTTCTTTTTTCCTTTTTTTTTTTGGATATGAATATGGAATTTTATTCAGTTATAGCCAAAGGCAACTAGCTTGTGTACCTGATTCAAATCACCAAGGTTCAGAGTTCACGAGTGACAAAAATTTTCGTTGAGCACACCCCCCTTTGAAGCTCTCAGCTCAAATTATACCATTCAAGTCAACTACCTGCAATTGAGTAAAAAAGAGCTAACTAGAACTATAGTGGATAACTTTGATTATTGTTAGTAAATGAACATGGTTTACATGACAAAGTGCATCTTTCCTCTATGTTTTACACCTTAGTCATGGTCCTTTCTTGAGCCCTGCATCAAGGCATATCAAGAATAATTGATGTCTTGATTCGGCCGTTATCAGTGGCTTCTATAGGTCAATCATTGTGTGTGTATATATCCTATATTGGATTCTTGAAATACACAATTCAAAATGGTACAAACATAGTCACAAAAAACTTTCCGCTCTCTTCTCTCTACATCTTTTATTTTCTTCATTTTATACTAATAATTACTTTGAACCAGGTGACAACCTCAAGATTCAAAAGCATCAAAGCAAAACGCTTATGGGCCTCATTTCATGTTGTTTCTTGTTATGCAATAGCACCTCTAGGATTCAAACAAATAATAGTACATCATTGCAAATTAAAAATTTTCACGCGCAAATAAATTGTAGTGATAAGAGCAAGGCAAACAGTTGTGATGCACTGATGTATCAAGCATTTGGACCTCAGACACAGGCACAAGGCTTTTTTACTATAGGGAAGAGTTGCAGAGTGGCCTTATGCAATGCTGAGATACAGAAGGTAGGATTGAGTTTGACGCCATCTAAAATGATGTAATCATGTCATGTGTAGGCTTTAGCTGACCCATTAGTGGGAAAAACATTAATAAAATGAAATAGGTATAAGAAAGCATTGGAATCCACAAAAAGGCAAAAATGCGTCCTATGCTTCTCTGTTGAAATGCATGAGAGGGAGTACGCATGCACTAACAAATTACAGCTTATTAACATATTACAGTTTTTTTAAGGTATATTCAAAACAATAATGTTATAAGCACAACAAATCTCACAACTGATTGAAGTAGCAAATTGTGATTAATACAACATCACTTTTGTATTCCCTTAAAAAAAAAACATCACTTTTGTATGAGACAATTACTGAAATCATTTTTATCATAAACCAATCACAACCTTCCACCTCAGCAACTGTGAAAACAGTTGTGAAACTCGTTGGGTAATTAGCTTTATTTTAGTAAAAATAGTCCTATAGCTACTTTTGTTACTCGTTATCTGAATTTGGACACTGTTATTGCTGCCTCCACTGTTATGTTTATGGTATTAATGGTTAAAGTAATTAATAGTAACATTTAGAACAAACAGCAAAAGACAAACGTGGAATAAGAAATCTTTCTTAAAGAGCAGTCTCTAAATCATGGCGTCTGATACTGCCAAAGCTGTGAATCTGTCTTGTTCTTTTCTAGTTTGTTATTCACCTCACGGTAAAAAGAAAAGCTAACAGCAGTGGGGATGGGAGACTATCAAGAAAACAACCTTTTTCAGTAGAATCATTAACTACAATAGAGGGAACAAGAGGAATCAGATTTCTATCATCAACTTCATTTTCTTCTTTCTTTACAATTTTTTCCATCAGTTTGGCAATGAGTATCCAAAAAACCTATCTTTACTTCTCTTTGTATTTAAAACAAAAAATTTGGTATCCAAATGATTATTTTGACTATCTTTCACCTTCATTCAGTCATCATCTATTATCTATATAGTCCCCAGACAAATTAAAGAATGAAAAAATCGTCATCTACCCACTTGGCACTTCTTGATAGGCTGAGTTCATCCTGCAGAGCAAAAAAAGTTTTGATCATAAGTACATGGACAAGTTATTTAGTGTTAAGTACAGAAGTAAGCACTAATTAACATATGTATGTAGTACCTGATTATTATGCAGGACTGCAAATGCTCTTCCGGAACTTCGTGATGCCAGGAAAGTGGATGCTTGTTAATCAGATCAGTTAACAAAATTTATGCATAATACTGAAACTTGTGTGTTGTTAGGTAACAAGTTATGATGATCAAAGGTACAGTGTGTTGAGGACAGAAATTACAAAATTAACACCTGGTAAGAGAAAGTAAAGGTTAAATTAGACAAAGGAACTGAGAGCTACAGCAAAACCAAGAAAAGTAAATATAAAAAAAGGAGAGGGAGACCAACCTTTTTCGGTTTGTGGGCAACGGAATGTCTCCATCACTCTTCAAGGGTGATGAATTTTGTTTCAAAGTGATTCCCTCCTGCAACTGGGGACCAAATGGCTAAATAAGAATAGGAACAGGCAATAGATATGCTGCTCATGAAAACTCTCAAAGGATAAGGGAAAGAGAATGGAAATGTGAAAAACTTTCAGACTATGCAAAGCGCATTTTATGTTTTTCAACTTGGTTTGCACATGGATTCACAAAATGCATGCACTATGGGGACCAAAAGAGGCATGATTCAGTCTTTGGTGGGGTATTGTACTAAGTACATCCTCCATGCTTATAGCAAGAGGCTGGGAAGTAATGTCGTCAAGGAGACTTGCATACTTCCATATCTGTACTCCCAGCCACATATAATGCTCGAAAAGGGAAAATATAAATAAAAGAGAGAGGGGGAGGGATCTGAAGGTGGGGTATTCACCTGATTGACTGAAGATGCAAATTATAATTGAAATGCAGAAATAATTGAAATTCTTCAAATGGTTATTGGCCTTAGTAATCACTCAGTTATGGGAAAGAGCAAGGATCTGCAATGGTAAGAATATACTTCAGTTAATCTCCTTGTCGGGTTAGCTTACATAATGTCAAGGCAACTAAACTAAGAAGTAAGTAATGCATCCAAAGGCCAAATATCTACTCTAACATGTAAAATTGTGTGTACAGGCAGAGAGAGAGAGAGAGAGAGCTTACTCTAGTCTAGTGCAGGTCAATGTGGATCTCAACTATTGTCCATTCCTTTAGAAAAAGTTTAGTTCAGTATATCCATGTGCATATGGCAGAAGCTCCTCCACCTCAATCCTGGAATCAGAACAACTCATGCTTTTCCTCAATCGGCTTTGGCTTGACTCAACCTCTGCCCAAAATATGCCATAAACCGGTCTATGATCTGAAAATCTAGATTCACCACGGACATAGGACAACTGATGGAGGCCTTCTCCATGCCACAAAATTCGATCACACCTTTAAACGAAAATAATTAAATCAGCACAAAAAGGTACTAAAATTTATGAATGCAACAACACAAAGACCCTCACTACCTACATCCTATGCTCCATAATATAGTCTACAATCCATCTAACAAAGAAAAAAATATGTATCATTTTTATTAATCTCCACACTATCTCGATTATGTATTTAAGTCATTATTTCACATATTGCTGCCCATAAGGTAGGAAAGATGATCTTACCAGGCAGGTGTTCTGCGCTTCTCCTTTGGATGCATATCATCCCCTGCATATCTGTCTGAATTAGTTGAATACTTGTAAGTTGGGGGAAAATATATCTTCCCTTCATTCCATCCCACAAAAACACGACCATTTCTTTGCTCTTTACGTAACTGTGAAGAGAAACATCAACAATTTAGATCGAAAGTCTTCTTCATATAAGTAATAAATCTGAAAGTAAGCATTTGGAAACAGAGAGGATTTCAAGAGAGGAAACATGCCTGGTCATTCTCTAACAATGCCCTCCAATTTTGCATCTCAACAAGTGCCGTAGCAGAGCGGTAAGAGAGGGCAATGCGATAATTCAAATCCCCAAGCCATATGACTCGACTAGGTTGAAAAACAAAAAAACAAATTTAGAAGATTGAAGGCAAGTTTTGTTGAACAATGATAATTATTAGTTTAAGCAAGTATATGTGTGTACAAGGTCTATACAAATTGTTGTCATTCCTTAACTTTCAAGAGATAGAATTAAGTAGATGAAAAAAAAAAAAACAAAATTGGTATGTTTAAAATTAGAAATCCTATAAAATATATGATCAATTAATTTAGATTCCAAGGGATGTGAACAATTAGTTTTTTTTTTTTTTTTTTCTTATTGTTTTCAGATCCCATGAATCTGCATTTACCCTAATCTCCCCTAAATTTCTGTTGCACTGCAAGTTATTAGAGTCCTATTTAATTGATGAACAATGTGCAAGGGTCTTACTCATGCTGAAGGATTGTTTCTGGGGACTTCTCATCACCTGAGCCATGGACCCGTGGAAACCTTGTTTTCCTAAGGATCTCCATAACATCAGAGTTCCTTCTTAGCTCATCACCCTCCTTCTGTCCTGAAGTCAAATGGCTACAGACGAAGCAAAAAGATGTTTGGTGTAAAGACATGCTGACCGAAATTGAACCCTGCAGATTCAAGCAGAACATTGCTCATTCTTTTAGTCAAATACATCTAAGAAAACTCTTTAAAAAAAGGGGGATAAATATGGTAATGATCATTCTATTGAATAATATGGTACCTTATTTCCGAGGTAACCCATCAATCCTCTACCAACACAGGATACTTTCATGTTCCGAACATGGTCTCTCAATTCACTTCTCACCCAAACTGTGAGAAATATGCCAACCATTTGTTTGCTTGCAACTAAGCAGTACCTCGAACGTGTTGGCATTCTATATCCATCTTCATTTGCTGCATATCCACCATAGGACATTGGTGAATATAAGACAGTACTTGGTGAATCGCCTGGACCATTATCATCATCAGATGAACCCCATCTGGAATAGTCACTAGGCCTGGAATAGTCGCTTAGCCTAGAATAGTCACTTGGCCTGTGCCCCCATCTGTGATTGGGATCATAATCACTAGGCCTGGAATAGTCGCTTGGCCTAGAATAGTCACTTGGCCTGTGGCCCCATCTGTAATTAGGATCGTAGTCACTATGTCTGGAATAGTCGCTTGCCCTAGAATAGTCACTTGGCCTGTGACCCCATCTGTTATTAGGATCATAGTCACTAGGCCTGTGGCCAAAGATTACTCTATCACAAACACTGAATCGTCGATCAAGTCGTGGTTGTGGAATTGAGGGGTCATTGTCCATTCTCCAGCTCTGTGTTGTCTGGAATGATCGGCGATGAAAGAAAGATGAGTTCTTCTGCCTAGCTGATCCCTCAAAATCTGCATTTATTTCTACAATTGGCTCAGGAATGGGAGATGGTGTATAGCATCCACTAACTCCACTGGTCCCAGGAAAATTATTTAGAGTCTTTCGAATGAGAGACAGCCATTTTTTGGCAGGGCCATTGTCTTCTGCTCCCAAAACATTACCAGCATTCAATGGAACAATTTCTTGAAAACTGAAACAGACAAAGAACAGAATGGCATATATAAGCAATGTGCCAATTTCAGAGTTTCCTTCCAAAACAAAATGTGGAAATATAAGCTTCCAAAACATACCCAAGAACATAAATGTCAGCAGGAGGTGAGGCATGAAGCAAGTCATCTAGATTCAAATTACTTGGAGGGGATCTTCCAGCCACATTCCATGTAGCTACGAATAGGCTGAAACCAAATCAAAAAGAGAGAAGCTTTCATAATCAATACAATTACAAGTCAATACCATTTGTAAGAAGAGAAAGGAAAAAGAAGGAAGGGAAGGTTACCTATAGTTCTGCACATCTATAATCCGAGGGTGATCAAGATTCATTCTTGCTCGCCGGACCTGCTCTGTGTTCCGGCTAAATTTTTCTGCGCATTATAGAGAGGACAACAAAAAATTAGGAAAAAAGATAACTCGCTAAGATGTGTCAAAATCGTGTTCTAATCATACTAAACCTGTTTTGCTTTTTTTGGTTGTGCATGGCTCCCTCTCTGAGAAGCTGCTAGACCTACATTCCACATCACCTCCTGAAGAAGAAATCTTTGTCAATACTTTTAAAACAAAAAGGATATAAATTCCATAAAGAAAAATACAAAAACCAAGAATGTTTTAGAAGCAGCAAAAACAAACTTGATCAATTGAGTTAATTCATAATTTGGTTACTATGAAATTATGGAAAAAATAAATTTAGAATTTAGAATATGAGAATATTCAGTACTTATGATATGTGAAACAGAATCCTCAATTATTTGGCCAAAGTACATAGTATTTTGAGAAGTGAGAACCATGATAACATTTAACAATAAAGTTAAAAAAAAAAAAAAAAAAATACACATATATGTTCCCTTCCTCAAAATCACATATTATTTGCTGATATTGAGGCTAAGATTTAACTCCCAAAGTTCTAACAATTACCAACCAAGTAAGAACCCATAGAGAACAAAGATATCCACCTCCATATTTAACCTCATCCGCCTGAAAATCCTCTGTTTTGCTCTTGATATTGAACCACTTCCTGACCATTTTCTTTGACCATGAGAGCTTCATCAAACAACAAACAAAGAATCAGCTTGACAACTTCCAATAATTAAGAAAAGAGAGAAAGGAATTCAGAAACAAATCCATTATATAAATTTTTTTTTCCCCAAGAAGAGAATATCTTTTGTAGCAGAAGAAAGTAAAAAATAAAAACCTTGCTTTTCTTGGAATTCCCATCTCTCATTGTTTCACTACCACTTCATACAGCTCTCCAAGTATATTCTCTTCTCTACTATTTCTGGATTTCAGGGTTTTGCTTAGAACCAACCAAAGATGTCAGAACATAAGGAATAGAAGTTAGAACCGCATTAGCCACTCCTCTCTTGGGTTTTTCTCTATAGTAATGAGCTTCGCAACAAAAGAACAAGCTAGCTCAGTTCAACTTCAACTTAAACTTCAACAACATAAATAAGTCTGTTGTATGTAACTCCCAAAACTACCCGAACAGACTCTTGATGAGCTCAGCCTTAAAGAGACCAAAGAAAACAAAATGGGTTTTCTTGCTGTCCTCTATTGACGCTATTAAATGCACTCTATGAAAGCCTTTAAGACACAAAGAAGCAACAACCCAGGAAATATGAGAAAAAAAACCAACGACTGAGAAAGAGAGACAATGCTTTAATGCGTGGAAGTGAGATGAGATTCTGAAGTAGAACAAGACAATGCGGCAGAGAGAGAAAGAGAGAAAGTGTAAAGCTTTGGCCTTGAGCTTCCCTTTCTCTCTCTTTGAACAAAGAGCCTCGGTCTCAGTAACCACAGCAAAGTATCGAATTTGAACAGAATAAAGTGCATAATAAGAGAGAGAGAGAGAGAGAGAGAGAGAGAAAGAGAAAGAGTCTCTCTTTGTTTTTGTGTTGTGTTGGTTTTGTTTGTTAATTTTATTGGTTTTACCACAAAGCACAAGACAAAGGGTCCAAAGCATGAAAGGGCAAACGGGCAGGTAGTTTTAAGCTTTTACATTACTGATTGCAGAACAAAAAAAATGAGTCGGGCAGCTGAGACAAAGGCTGCCCTTTCGGTCAGCAAAGTGAAGTGAAGGGTACCCTATAGCTGTATCCCTTCTCCATCTTCCCGTTTTGGTCTTCCATCAAAGCAAAAGCAGTACTTAAAGAAAGTAAAAAAGATAAAGGGAATGTATGTGTTGTAGACTAGTATGTCTATATGACTATAGTTTTTTTTTTTTTTTTTTTGTTTCTTCTTCTTTTTTATATTTTGTTTCTTCTTTTGTTGGACATGGAATGTTTGCAAGTGAAGGTACAGTGTTCTAACTTAAACAATTCTGAACTTTGTCTTTCAAACTTTTCTTTTTATTATTTAGGTTTTGTGAGGCTTTTACTTGTTAGGATTTTTTGGATTTTGCATTTTGGTGAGATTAAACTTTCCACAATATCACATACATAACAAATTTTACAACTTTTTTTTCATAATTTGTTGAGGTTATAGTTCAAATGAGACCATCATTAACATCATTTTTATTATACATCAATCATAATTATATCAATTTAATAATTAAAAAATAAAAAATTGTAAAGGTGTGTGAATCTCCTCCAAAAAAAAAAAAAACATTTTTGTCATTTTTTAACCCCTTTGCCAAGTTTGGTTTTGTGGAGCATGTTATCATGTCTGTTCCTATAGGTTCGACTGTTGGTGCAATGACATGGACTGTGGAAAATGTTTTTAAACTACTTTTAGGGTTGTTAGGCTCGATCTAGCTAGGCTAGTGTCTTTGGAAAAAAGGACAGTGTCCCAATTTCAGGAAGTAAGGGGCTCTTTCTGTTTATTGGGAAAAAAATATTTTGACCATTTTGTGTATTAATGTTTTAGACTTTTAGTACTTAGAAGTACCAACTTTGTGCTTGGTGACTAGCATTTTCCATAATTTAATGTGAGGAGCTTCCTCACTTGTAGATTTGAAGATGTTATTTGGTCACACAAAAATGAAAATCATACTATTTTTAGTTTGATGTGCCTCGCCGTCCGCCGCTCACTCTAGCATGGTTTCTCCTCGGGCATTCAACAAACCTTTGGCTTTGTTAATTAAAAACCCATTTCAATGCATAAAAAAGCTTTTGGGTTAAGCTCCATAGTTTGAAGCATTGACCAGCCTTAATACATTGTAATGAATATATATACTATATGAGGCCGTCTGTTATTTTTGGACTCATCCTAATCCTCATGATTGCTTTTGTGCCTTTCAACAATCTATTAGGGGCAAAATTTTATATGTATATGTCTTTTAAAAGACAAAATATAGTGAGCTGACGGCGTTAAAATCCAAGCTTGGGTACCACACAAACACGATGGCACAAAAACTATTATCAACATTATGAATGGAAATCCTTAACAATTCATGATCCCCCACTAACCCAAGTGCACAGTAGTTTTATTTTGGTTTTTATAGCTGTTGGTCCAATTTGAGATGATAAGGGTTTTTTTTTTTCTTTTTTAGTAAGTAATGAAGGTTTGTGTCGTTCTCTTTTGTTTTCTTTTGTTAAAACCATTAAGATAAAAGAGTCAATTGTCCCTTTATAATATGGTGTCTTTTTTTCCTCCATCTTGCAATATAAACCACATATGAGCTCAAATTCTCTATAATTCAACTTTAAGTACGGATGTTTACAGGTCAGTCAAGTTTAAGTTAAGGTTAGACCCACCACTTGACCGGATCATTTTCAGAATGGGTATTTTTTTGGGAACCGTTGCTGAGCGGCAAATTATTGGTCAAAATTGGCCTATGGAATGGTAATATTCCGATAACAACAAAGTCCTAGTCCAAAATTTTTCAAGCATTAGTAATTCTTAATAAACTAGTTATGAGTTTCAGTTAACTCAATTGATAAAGTTTTTAATAGTTGAATAAGAGATCTGTATATCAATCTCCGACTACACTAAAACCAATTGGTGTCTTGGTCTTATAATAAAGAGCTATAATAAAAAACAAACATCATAAATTGAAATTCTATCTCCAACAAAAAAAAAAAAAAAAAAAAAAAAACTAGTCAGCGTCGGTCACATGTATTCTTTTTCCCCATTATATTTTATCTGAAGTCATACTATATGTTATTCATTTAATTGACATGTCCCTTTTTACGAACTTTCTAATGTTATTTTTTGTCTTTCTTTACGTTTTTCGTTCCCTCAATTTGAATCAATTTATTCTTTCTTACCAGTACATTTGTCACTTTCCTCTAAACATGACCAAACCAGCTCAAGCAACTCGTATTTTCATCAATAGGGGTCACTCTTATCTTTAAACAGATTTCCTCATTTCCAATCCTACCTTTTTGTGTATTTCCACTTATCTATGTTAATATTTTTCGTTTTAGCTACACTTATTTATGAATATATTGCTTCTTAAGGGCCCAACATTAAATACCATAAAAGCATAGCTGGTTTATAGTAGTCTTACAAAAATAAAAATCCTTTAACTTAAGAAATATTCTATGATTACACTTTTTATGCAATTCTCCACTTCATCCACCTTACTCTTATCCTATGATTCACATTTTCCTTTAGATATTAGAAACTCTTTCTCTTTAGTATCTCTTGACTATTGAGTCTTACTGACCCTTTATTTTTGTTTCTACTTTTACTAAACTTACATTCCATATACTATGTTTTAGTCTTACTTAATTGAAAGCTTTTAGTCAAATAACTTGGCATTGTTTAAATCCTTTTCTAGTTTCATCTAACAAAAACTATATCATCTGTAAAAAGCATACACCAAAAAATAAATATGAACTCAGTAACAACAAACGGGTGAGCATCTATTGTGCTAGGTTGGGCACAAAGGTTATGAAAGAGATGACATGATGGTATTGAGCTATGACTTATGAAGGTGGAAGGGCGAGAAATATGCAATAGTGAAGGGGTGAGAAGTAAGTGATGATAGGTTGGCGGCCAGTGAAAAGGTGATCAACGAATGAATATAAGTTGGTGACAATGAGAGAGAGAGAGAGAGAGATTGGGGCGGGAAAAATCTTATCATATAAGTGGAGTCGAATAAATGTAAGGTAAAAATCTTAATGTGCAATAAAAATGCTAGACATGTCTATTGGGGATATAAATAACGATCAAGTTGGATTTTCAGGTGATTTAAAAAAAAATAAAATAAAATAAAATAAACAACAACAACAACAACAACAACTTGAGACTCACACGAATATCCGATAATCCCTATTGGTCAAACTTGATTTCGAACACCCACCTCAGTCGAACCCATCCATAACCCTTCAAGTCAAATCAGGTTGGTCAAGTGGGTCGATTATTCCAAATCTCAGAAAACCCTCAACTCCAAGGCTCTTGAAAAAATAGTTCTAGGCCAACACTTATAATTGATGAATCATTGGATAAGTTTTGGAAAAAACTCGATGAATCCTTTAAATGAAAACTCAGCCATGGTGAAGACATAATGCATATGGGTATATTCTCTAGAGCCATTGGGTTGAAATAGGATAAAAACTCAAATTATGGAGAACCAATTAAAATGCCTTTTTTCCTTGTCTATTTTGTAAACATGTATAATGAGTGGACTTCCATATTGTTCAAATCAAGGTAATCTAATCAGAAAAACATCAATTACCTTCATGAAATGGTAGGTGACAATATGCTTTTCCTTTTTGTATGAAATTTAGAACAACACAGCCACGTTTATGCTTCATCTAATGTGGGTCTTGGGGAATGATTTGAAGCAATAAGGTGAAAAAGAGAACATTGAATAATACAAAGAAACTTGTAAAGTGAAGAATTGTATCAAAGACTAAAGAGCAAGGGGCCATGTTTGGTATTTGGATATCTAAAGAGCACAACAAGTGGCCCCACACCCACAGCCCTACAACTTGAAATATACTTCTTTTTTTGACAAACCTTGATGCTGCATTTCATGAGTGGTATCTATGAGAAACCAATATTTTTGGATTCAATAAGGACATAATGGAAAGAGAAGTTTGGATGCGCATTTTCTCGAATTGTCATTCTAAGTTGGAGAGAGAAAGTTTGTCAGAAAAAAAGAAAAAAAAGAAAAGAAAATTTATTTCTCATTAATTTGGTTTCGTCGTATGCTAATTAATAAATAGTAATACAATTTTTAAGTGGAAAATATATATAAATATATATATATATATAAGAAATGTTTTTCTTATAAAAGAATTTTACAAAATTTTTCTTACAAAATAATGTGGATATTTCCTATCATGACATCTTTAATACATGGTCCTATGCTTGAGTGAGATTTTTTTTAATAGAATTTTATTTATATAACCATTGCTAAAAAAAAAAAAAAAAAATTATACAGCTACACTAAAAGGGTAGGGTTTTTTTTTTTTTTTTTGAGAAGAAGAAATAGATTTGTAGCTCAATAAACATTTTTTTTAATGTTTCTAATAAATATGTTCACGAAATTATTGTCTTATAATATAATAACCTAAATAAATACTTAGAAAGAGAGTATATGTTGTTGTGTTTTTTTTTTTTAAGAACTAAAAAGAGAGTATATGTTAAGCAAGAACAATTTATGGAAAAAAGTGATTATAGAGTTAGAGATAAAATTCTTGTGAGAATAGAGAGTTGCTGTAAATCAAAAAGACAATGGGTCCATTTATTAAATGAAAATGACATCTAAGTGGCAATAGAGGAAGAGATCTCTGTATCTCTCACACCTTTGATAGGAAGTCTCGATCAAATTTTTTCTACGGTACACTAGAATACTAATAAGCATAGTAGAATCCCAATGTCAAAGGAGTATCAACTATCAAAGGGAACACCGCGTTCATGGATTCAATGTAGACATAATGAGAATACAGGGGAATCTTATTATTTATTCTTACATCATAATCATAGGAAAGATTTTAAATGGTATCCCGAGTTAGAAGTTAGAACACCATTTTTTGTCTTGCAAGTTGACTGTGAGCCTTTACTTTTCTTTTTAGTGAGTGAAAGGCTCCAGTTAACTATAAATCAAGGCAATTGATAATATATTGAAAGCAACTTGTGAAAATTAATAGGATGAATTCAAAAGAATAAAGGTTAGGTACAAACTTTGTTATAGTTTAAGGGTACAACTTCATTTAGTATCTTTCTATTGGATGTGAACTTGACAAATCTACCATTGGATTATATTTTTTTCTTAAATCTTTCATACTTGCAAAATTTCAAGAAGATAAAAAATCAACACTTATGTCATTAATCAAATGTTTAAATTTCAAGTTTTTGCATATAATCTAAAATTACGCATAAAAATTAAGTTTACTGATCAAATAATAAATATCTAATTGGCATGAAATTTAACATGTGCATGTGTTAAGAACATAAAAAAGTTATGCAATCTAACGATTAGGTTTTCAAAATATGTAGTCATATTAATTTTTTAGTGAGAGTTGTAACTTAAGGCTACAACAAATTTTGTAACTAAATTTTGTCCAATTCAAAATTTCAAAGTTCTTTTTATGTTCCATATTATTAATTTATGGAGATGTTAAAATAATAATCATTATTGTTATTATTATTTGATTTCAGTGAGCACCAACCCAATTCCCTGAAATGCTGAAACGGACAAAACCAATTAATCCCCAACCCATGAAAGAAAATAACACAGATATGATATTTGTAATAATAATTATTCAGAAAAAAGGAAATTAAATAATAGTTAGCAAAATACACATATATATTGTACCACATCATTTTAATACATACTCATTAAAATAAAAATTAAAAAAAAGTTAGAAGTTAGAACACCATTTTTTGTCTTGCAAGTTGACTGTGAGCCTTTACTTTTCTTTTTAGTGAGTGAAAGGCTCCAGTTAACTATAAATCAAGGCAATTGATAATATATTGAAAGCAACTTGTGAAAATTAATAGGATGAATTCAAAAGAATAAAGGTTAGTTACAAACTTTAATTTGTTGTAGTTTAAGGGTACAACTTCATTTAGTATCTTTCTATTGGATGTGAACTTGACAAATCCACCATTAGATTATATTATTTTCTTAAATCTTTCATGCTTTCAAAATTTCAAGAAGATCAAAAATCAACAAGTATGTCATTAATCAAATGTTTAAATTTCAAGTTTTTGCATGTAGTCTAAAATTACACATGAAAATTAAGTTTACTGATCAAATAATAAATATCTAATTGGCATGAAATTTAACATGTGCATGTGTTAAGAACATAAAAAGTATGCAATCTAATGATTAGGTTTTCAAAATATGTAGTCATATTAATTTTTTAGTGAGAGTTGTAACTTAAGGCTACAATAAATTTTGTAGCTAAATTTTGTCCAATTCAAAATTCAAAGTTCTTTTTATGTTCCATATTATTAATTTATGGAGATGTTAAAATAATAATCATTATTTTTATTATTATTTGATTTCAGTGAGCACCAACCCAATTCCCTGAAAGGCTGAAACGGACAAAACCAATTAATCCCCAACCCATGAAAGAAAATAACACAGATATGATATTTGTAATAATAATTATTCAGAAAAAAGGAAATTAAATAATAGTTAGCAAAATTATACACATATATATTGTACCACATCATTTTAATACATACTCATTAAAAAAAAAAAAAAAACCTTGACCATATAATCTCACAAACTCTTTAAAATACAAAATTTTAATTTTCCTATTTAAAATATAACACACGTGTGACGTATTAAACATGTTCCTTATTATATTTATAAAGAAAAAGTCCCATTTGACTGGACTTTATTATTCTTATTAGTTCTAGAGTTGTTTATTATGTCAATCTATATTATTATAATTGAGAATATAATTGTCAAAAACAAACACATGCAAAGATATTTTATATTTAAAATTAAAAAAAAAATAGATTTTAAATTTAGAAAAATTGAACAATATTACAATATTGCAATAACATGAGAATAAATGGTATGTATTTGCATATAATATTTTACTTGAAATACATTTAAATATTTTGTAAACTAGTTAGTTATATTTAATAATAAAATAAATAAGCGAATATATACAGGCTCCTGTTAGATCCGAAATTTTCCTTTATCCATATTTTATATTGCATATATATTTCCCTTGGTTTTCATTCATATATTTTTTTAAGCCAAAATTTTAACATGTTTTTGAAACTTTAAACCAAATGAATTACGCATACCAATGTTTTTGAAATTTTAAACTTAGACCTATTTTTTAATAATTTATGTCCAAAATAAACGGCTTTTCAAAATAAATTATGATATTTCCTAGAGTGTGTATTGTTTAACAATAATATGATATTCATAAAAGAGACCATGTATAAATAAGTAAGCAATCAAATTTTAAAGTATATCTCAAATTGAAATAAAGTGTCAACCACAACTAATAATAGATTATAAAATTAATTTTCAAGATTGTAAATTTCTTATATATTTTTATTCTTTATCAAATGAGTTATCCAATAAGTCATTTGTAATTTTGTTTTATATTTGGAATGTTGATATTGTGTAGAAATAAAACTTGTGTATTTATTTTACTTATCTTTGTGTTATTTTGTTTTAGATAGTAATGTTAGGATTTGTATAATTTTAAAATTGTTGAATAAGTATTAATAAGTTTAACTGAGTTCATTCTTGATATAAGTGGTGAGTTCAAAATAATGCATTTTACATCAAGTAATTTGTTGCATAACTTTCCAAATGACAGATACATGTTGTTTTCTTTATAAAAATTTTTTTTTAAAAAAAAATTCATGTGAAAAAATACGGGTCAACCCGACCCAACCAAACCTAACCCATAACCCGATTGACCCGAACCCGATTTTAACACGCTTAAAATGACCCATTTTTGACCCGTGATCCGTTTGACCCGCAATCTGATTGACCCGACCCGAACCCGACCCGACCCGACCCGCCCGTTTTGCCATGTCTATTTTAAATAAAGTTTCAAAAAATTTGTTTAAAATATATAAAACATAAGTTCTAATTAATTCAATTGTTAAAGTTTTTTCATTGTCAAATAAAAGATGTCGAATTAAATCACACCTACACAAAACATAACAAAATAAAATAACAAACCAATTATTTAAATCTTTTTTTCTAATGAAAGTTTCAATTTTTGGCATCCGTTCATGACAATTACTTATTCGATCACAAGAAATTTTACCAGTTAAATTAACTCGAACTCACCCATATAAATGTTTTGTTACCCAAATTATACAAAGAGGTCATTATTATCGAAAAATACATTAAGATGTAGACTACTCAGGCAAAAAAAAAAAACCACAAAGGTGTAGACAAAAGAAAATATTCTTGTAGAGTTGTAGGTGTAATGTAACGTATCCCCTTAAAATTTTGTACGTGCTAATATAATATTCCAGAATCAAGAACAACATGATCAGAGTCTCCCTTTGTCTTTCAAAAGAGCCTAAACCGCCCCTATAATATGTTCACAACTGGATGACTGAGATTGCGTACTTCACAACACAATGATGGACCAATGGATCTCCAAATGGAATAAGATATATGATTAAAAATAGGGTCAAAAACATAAAGAAGTCCCAGAAGAGTTGTAGGTGTAATGTAACGTATCCCCTTAAAATTTTGTACGTGCTAATATAATATTCCAGAATCAAGAACAACATGATCAGAGTCTCCCTTTGTCTTTCAAAAGAGCCTAAACCGCCCCTATAATATGTTCACAACTGGATGACTGAGATTGCGTACTTCACAACACAATGATGGACCAATGGATCTCCAAATGGAATAAGATATATGATTAAAAATAGGGTCAAAAACATAAAGAAGTCCCAGAAGATTTGTGTTTGCTTTTGCTTTATATATATGTTTCCAAAACCACCCTCCTCCTCTCTCTCTCTTTGCTGATGAATCTAATCAGGCTAAAACAAGATTTACGAGGCAGTCAAAGGGAGCAGCAACCCATTTTGATTTTTCTTCGCAGTTACTTTATTGCTTTTTTTCTGGCTTTGAGAGACCCCATTCCTTCCCTTTCCTTTTTTTTCTTTGTTGAGAGAGGTTTGTGTTTTTTTATCCGTTTCAAGAGCATGGTTTTTGGGGTCCTTCGGTTTTCAAAATGTGACCAACCTTTACTCACATGTCATTATCTTTAGCATCTATCTAGCACAGTAAAGTTGGATATTATTTACCTCTGTATTGTATATGTCTACAAGATACTGTGCTCTCTGATGTAGACCTCTCTCACATGTTCAAAATACTTTGCTTATAATTATATTATCTTCCCATATCAAAGGCACCCTCTCTTTTATCCTCATATATTATTATAATTTCTTAGATTTTATTCTCTTCTTTTTGGCCGCAAAGAACCTTATATATTATATATATTGAGATAACCTTAAATCATCCACGCGTGTTAAATTACTTAACTCATTAAATATGTTAAGTGATTAAAATTACACATTCATAGTCATTTGAATTGTCACGTAATGAACTTAAAGAATTTTCCTTTAAAACTAGTTTAGAAGTAATTTTTTTTTTCCAATGATTCAATTTGGTCCATTAGTCTACATGTTTGATATTTTTAATTTTGAACATCAATAATCTGGGGTCCCAGATGTATCCCACAAATGATTAAATCACATAAATGACCAAATTACAAGTGTAGACTGTGTAGCTATGCCTAGTGTGTGATGGTGGCAATAATATAGGTTTAACCATGATGGAGTTGGTGTAATTGAGCCCACCTTACTAATCTCCGAAGTGAAAAGTTTGTTATAATGAGTAGGAACATGTCGGTAATTGATGTTGTCATTCTTGTTTGTTTATGATCAACTTTGACGAGTAAATTTTCATTTGGAATAATACAATCTGCTTTCAACTTATCATTGTAAATAACTAGATGATCATGCTGGAACATTTATGCCATTATTTTTTCTATCTCTTTGTAAGGTAGATAAATAGTAGGTCTCTCTTCATAGTTTAGTGAGGCAAATTCCTCCATTATTTCTCTTTTTATTGGTCTATTTCTGCCTGCTGGTTGCTAATTCTTCATATCACCAAAATAAGGTCAGAAATATGGGTTATACACAAGATTCGAGCTACTATGTGGAACTAGGACCACACTTTGATTGTGAACTGTGAAGCCGACGAAAATGACTTGACCCAATGCTCCCTTTTGATTGAAAAATGAATTTTCTGACAGGGACTTCAATCTTATGCACCCTGACCCCATCAAAGTATTAGGAATTTGGAATAAAATTCAGGACCTTGATTTGGTATGCTGTTTGCTGTCAAATTGATCTCACAAAATCATTCATAAATATTCTATTCATGATTTCATTATTTTCCTAATTAATATTAAATGATTTTCCCTAAAAGAAAGAAAGAAGAAAAAAAAAAAAAAAGGTGATGATTTCCTTTTATTTGTTTTTGCTACTGACAAATATTCTCATTTGAATTCCCACCAAACCAAATTATCAAGGTTGGTTAGAAGAATAATAGGGGAATTGAGACTTTATTGTTCTAAGCATTAAAAAAAATAGGGGTTTGAAAAGAAACAAATCGTATATGTATAAAATCTGGTTGTCAAAGAGCTGAAATGCATGAAGTTCGAATCTTCATCTTATTTTATGTAATTATACATACATGGCACCAAGTTTTTCCATGTTGAAAAGTTTTCTTATATATGTGTTTTTGGAAGTAGAAGAATAAAGAAGACAAATCATTTTGGTCATATTTAACAAAAGTAATCCCTATGAATAGTCAAGAACTCATAATTCTTAGAATATTTTCTCTCAAAAAAAAATTCTTAGAATATATGATTAACAATTTAACACCCTAGTTGTGTTCAATCCTTCCATCCTAATATCCCATACACATTGATTAAATAATTTACAAAAACAATCCCTAATAAGGTGACTCTTACACATTGGCTAAAAATTTGAACTCAAAGCTTCATGCATTACATGAAAGATGAAACTTACAAATCACTAAATCAACTAGTGACGGAGCCACATGTAGACTGGGGGAGCCATGACCCCCAAACTTTTTAAAATTCTTTCTTTTCTTTTTTTCTCCATATGATATACTATAATATATTTTCAAGTATAGCCCTTACAAAGAGTTTTAATTGGCATTCGATTTATAAATGATAATGACTCTAAATTTTTTTAGAGTCTGAAATTACATACAATTTATTATGTCTACATCTTTTCTCTTGTCTCCACTTGGAATTCAGATTAGGGGGTCAGCTATGAACTCCAAGAAAAATTTTCTTACTCCATCATTGAAATTAACCCGATATTTTTTCTAAGATAACTAAACCATAGTAGTTGGATTAGCTATATTTCAAGGCCTAGATTGCCTGACTTTTAGTCACTAGCCATGAAACAGGAGCAAATCATCAAAGGGGTTCATTAGACGTAGACACAAGGAAGACTATGTTCACAATATTAGATGAAAATGGCCACGTACAAGAGCCTCTCACCGTCCATTTTTTCCGTAAAAAAAAAAAAAAAAAAAAACCTGACCATATAATCTCACAAACTCTTTAAAATACAAAATTTTAATTTTCCTATTTAAAATATAACACACGTATTAAACATGTTCCTTATTATATTTATAAAGAAAAAGTCCCATTTGACTGGACTTTATTATTCTTATTAGTTCTAGAGTTGTTTATTATGTCAATCTATAGTATTATAATTGAGAATATAATTGTCAAAAACAAACACATGCAAAGATATTTTAGATTTTAAATTAAAAAAAATAGATTTTAAATTTAGAAAAATTGAACAATGTTACAATATTGCAATAAAATGAGAATAGAGGTATGTATTTGCGTATAATATTTTACTTTTAAGTATTTTGTAAACTAGTTAGTTATATTTAATAATAAAATAAATAAGCGAATATATATAGGCTCTTGTTAGATCCGAAATTTTCCTTTAGCCATATTTTATGTTGCATATATATTTCCCTTGGTTTTCATTCATGTATTTTTTTAAGCCAAAATTTTAACATGTTTTTAAAACTTTAAACCAAATGAATTACGCGTACCAATATTGTAATTAATATATATATTCTAACTTATGTATTACTTTGTTTTAAATAAAGTTTCAACAAATTTGTTTAAAATATATAAAACATAAGTTCTAATTAATTCAATTGTTAAAATTTTTTTCATTATCAAATAAAAGATGTAGAATTAAATCTCACCTACACAAATCATAACAAAATAAAATAACAAACCAATTATTTAAATCTTTTTTTATAATGAAAGTTTCAATTTATGACATTCATTCATAATAATTACTTATTCAATCACAATAAATTTTACCAATTAAACTAACTCGAACCCACCCATATAAGTGTATTGTTACCCAAATTATACAAAGAGGTCATTATTATCGAAAAAATACATTAAGATGTAGACTACTCAGGCAAAAAAAAAAAACACAAAGGTGTAGACAAAAGAAAATATTCTTGTAGAGTTGTAGGTGTAATGTAACGTATCCCCTTAAAATTTTGTACGTGCTAATATAATATTCCAGAATCAAGAACAACATGATCAGAGTCTCCCTTTGTCTTTCAAAAGAGCCTAAACCGCCCCTATAATATGTTCACAACTGGATGACTGAGATTGCGTACTTCACAACACAATGATGGACCAATGGATCTCCAAATGGAATAAGATATATGATTAAAAATAGGGTCAAAAACATAAAGAAGTCCCAGAAGATTTGTGTTTGCTTTTGCTTTATATATATGTTTCCAAAACCACCCTCCTCCTCTCTCTCTCTTTGCTGATGAATCTAATCAGGCTAAAACAAGATTTACGAGGCAGTCAAAGGGAGCAGCAACCCATTTTGATTTTTCTTCGCAGTTACTTTATTGCTTTTTTTCTGGCTTTGAGAGACCCCATTCCTTCCCTTTCCTTTTTTTTCTTTGTTGAGAGAGGTTTGTGTTTTTTTATCTGTTTCAAGAGCATGGTTTTTGGGGTCCTTCGGTTTTCAAAATGTGACCAACCTTTACTCACATGTCATTATCTTTAGCATCTATCTAGCACAGTAAAGTTGGATATTATTTACCTCTGTATTGTATATGTCTACAAGATACTGTGCTCTCTGATGTAGACCTCTCTCACATGTTCAAAATACTTTGCTTATAATTATATTATCTTCCCATATCAAAGGCACTCTTTCTTTTATCCTCATATATTATTATAATTTCTTAGATTTTATTCTCTTCTTTTTGGCCGCAAAGAACCTTATTATATATATTGAGATAACCTTAAATCATCCGCGCGTGTTAAATTACTTAACTCATTAAATATGTTATGTGATTAAAATTACACATTTATAGTCATTTGAATTGTCACGTAATGAACTTAAAGAATTTTCCTTTAAAACTAGTTTAGAAGTAATTTTTTTTTTCCAATGATTCAATTTGGTCCATTAGTCTACATGTTTGATATTTTTAATTTTGAACATCAATAATCTGGGGTCCCAGATGTATCCCACAAATGATTAAATCACATAAATGACTAAATTACAAGTGTAGACTGTGTAGCTATGCCTAGTGTGTGATGGTGGCAATAATATAGGTTTAACCATGATGGAGTTGGTGTAATTGAGCCCACCTTACTAATCTCCGAAGTGAAAAGTTTGTTATAATGAGTAGGAACATGTCGGTAATTGATGTTGTCATTCTTGTTTGTTTATGATCAACTTTGACGAGTAAATTTTCATTTGGAATAATACAATCTGCTTTCAACTTATCATTGTAAATAACTAGATGATCATGCTGGAACATTTATGCCATTATTTTTTCTATCTCTTTGTAGGGTAGATAAATAGTAGGTCTCTCTTCATAGTTTAGTGAGGCAAATTCCTCCATTATTTCTCTTTTTATTGGTCTATTTCTGCCTGCTGGTTGCTAATTCTTCATATCACCAAAATAAGGTCAGAAATATGGGTTATACACAAGATTCGAGCTACTATGTGGAACTAGGACCACACTTTGATTGTGAACTGTGAAGCCGACGAAAATGACTTGACCCAATGCTCCCTTTTGATTGAAAAATGAATTTTCTGACAGGGACTTCAATCTTATGCACCCTGACCCCATCAAAGTATTAGGAATTTGGAATAAAATTCAGGACCTTGATTTGGTATGCTGTTTGCTGTCAAATTGATCTCACAAAATCATTCATAAATATTCTATTCATGATTTCATTATTTTCCTAATTAATATTAAATGATTTTCCCTAAAAGAAAGAAAGAAGAAAAAAAAAAAAAAAAAGGTGATGAGTTCCTTTTATTTGTTTTTGCTACTGACAAATATTCTCATTTGAATTCCCACCAAACCAAATTATCAAGGTTGGTTAGAAGAATAATAGGGGAATTGAGACTTTATTGTTCTAAGCATTAAAAAAAATAGGGGTTTGAAAAGAAACAAATCGTATATGTATAAAATCTGGTTGTTAAAGAGCTGAAATGCATGAAGTTCGAATCTTCATCTTATTTTATGTAATTATGCATACATGGCAACAAGTTTTTCCATGTTGAAAAGTTTTCTTATATATGTGTTTTTGGAAGTAGAAGAATAAAGAAGACAAATCATTTTGGTCATATTTAACAAAAGTAATCCCTATGAATAGTCAAGAACTCATAATTCTTAGAATATTTTCTCTCAAAAAAAAATTCTTAGAATATATGATTAACAATTTAACACCCTAGTTGTGTTCAATCCTTCCATCCTAATATCCCATACACATTGATTAAATAATTTACAAAAACAGTCCCTAATAAGGTGACTCTTACACATTGGCTAAAAATTTGAACTCAAAGCTTCATGCATTACATGAAAGATAAAACTTACAAATCACTAAATTAACTAGTGACGGAGCCACATGTTGACTGGGGGAGCCATGACCCCCAAACTTTTTAAAATTCTTTCTTTTCTTTTTTTCTCCATATGATATACTATAATATATTTTCAAGTATAGCCCTTACAAAGAGTTTTAATTGGCATTCGATTTATAAATGATAATGACTCTAAATTTTTTTAGAGTTTGAAATTACATACAATTTATTATGTCTACATCTTTTCTCTTGTCTCCACTTGGAATTCAGATTAGGGGGTCAGCTATGAACTCCAAGAAAAATTTTCTTACTCCATCATTGAAATTAACCCGATATTTTTTCTAAGATAACTAAACCATAGTAGTTGGATTAGCTATATTTCAAGGCCTAGATTGCCTGACTTTTAGTCACTAGCCATGAAACAGGAGCAAATCATCAAAGGGGTTCATTAGACGTAGACACAAGGAAGACTATGTTCACAATATTAGATGAAAATGGCCACGTACAAGAGCCTCTCACCGTCCATTTTTTCCGTATACATTTGTGGTATAGCAGTCTTATCCTTTCAATTTCCAGGAATTATATCACCCTCCATATTGGCTTTCAAATCACTATGTGCGAGTCTTTCAGACTTTTCTCCAAAAAAAATCTCTATGTGGGAGTCCATATTTTCAACGTCTTGTCCTCCATGAAAGTTCTCTAACTAGCATTAAATTATACGTGGGCCTGTTCTTATAAGAATTTATGATGGCCGTATTTTATGGTCACCATGGACATGAAGGTTTTATTTTGGAAGTCAAGCCAAAGTCCAAACATAATGTCATTGTCATAACTCATAACCCCAGTACGACCAATGCTGTAATGCAATGAACCCTTATCTAATCCCAGGCCAGTTGGTAGTTTTTTGAGCTTATCTGTGTTACAGGGGCGGCTCCAAGAGCAGCCCATGCCAGGGGGTTCAAATGAACTCCCTGACCTTGTCCCCCCAAAAATAATTATATATAATTTTTTTTTAATCTTGTTTTGACCCCTACAACAAACATATGAACATCCTGACTCTAAATTTTTGGTTAAGCTTAATTGAAATAAGCTTGAACATGATCCTTAGTTTTTATGTTGTCTTAGTTTTTCTCAATGTTCAATCAAGTAGTTTGAAAAGTGCTCTACACATTTCCAAGCCCAAGAAATCTTTTACTGTTACTCCATTCCAAAAGAGTGACCGCGTGTATATTTATAAAACCATACACTTCAAAAGCAAAAATTTATTACTAGTATTATTTTTCTTAGTTTCACATTACTCCTAGTTTACTCCTAACCGTGTTACTATTTTTTTTTTTTTTATATATATATATAGGCAAAGTGTTTAGAATACTCTACTATTCATTTATTCTATTTTTTTATTCAATTGATATAATTTATAAATATAATAAGTTATTATTAATTTGATAAAAAAAAATGTATGATTAGTTATTTAATTCTATTTGTTTATACATCCAATGATTGTTGTAATAAGACTCTTAACGATCTTTAAACGGTTAATAATTTTTTAGAACTTGGAAGTTGTATATATAGAAAAACCAAAAACAACAATTAATCATCTTATTTTTTTCACTTGCGCCTACCCTCCGCTAAAATTTTTTTGGCTCCGCCATTATTGACCTCTCTAGAAAAAAAATCTTGGAGCTGCCACTATTTGTGTATCATGTCAATGTCATGATAATACACTTTTGAGTTTAGACACCCAACCCTCCACATAGCTAGGATTTCACATTGATATTTGGTTTGATTTAGAGCTGCACATGAGACACACATGACTTATCTTACTTCAATATGATACCTATCGATTCAAAGAGGAAAAACATATGAACTAATTGTAAGAATTTCAATTAACTCTTTGTAAAGTGTGTCAAATAAGATTTCAAATCTACTCTAATTTTGTGATTAATGTCTTTTCAATTCGAAGTTACTTTCAGCTTATTTAAGAATACTTCCAAACCAAAACAAATCCAAATTCTCTCTTGAAAATCTAAAACTTATCATTAACTCAAATATACACTTTAATGAAAAGTTTATTGGCAATACCTAAATACCCCACTTCTTTTCTTTTTTATCATAATAAAGCAATTTAGGAAGAGGAAATTTCAAATTTTTATACTTTATCAAAAGATTGACAATAAAGTTAAATGATTTCAAGTTTTCAATTTTTTTTATCCTATTAAATTATTGTTTAAAAAACAAATTAATTTATCATTCAAAATAACTATAGTCATTCCATTATGATTTTTGGTCCCTAAAACATGGTTTTTGTTCAATTTTGACCTTTAAATTTTTTAAAATGTAACAATATAGTCAATTTGCCCATTTTTCCATTTATGTGAGTAACAAATTTTGAGGCACCATATATTTAAGGGATCAAAACCGACCCCATATTTGAGAGACTAAAATTGAACTAGCTTCATATTTAAGTAAATAAAATCAAACAAAAATGTGTGTAAGAAATAGACGAAAAATACTCGAAATGACTAAAATCATTACATCTTTAAAAAATAGAAGAACCAAAAATCAAACAAACTCCATATTTAGGGAACCAAAAATAAAATTTAAATTAAAAAAAAAAATTGAGAAGGAAACAAGTTTCTTTTTGAAACAATAGGTATTTGAATGAAAATGAAGAAGTATCTCAAGTATTGGAGGAACCCAGTTGGCCCAATAAGTACTATAGCAAAAGCTAAAGTAAGCTAGTTTCAATAGCCATTGGGCTAAGCTTAGGCTAACTTTTATGCTCTCTTTTTTACATTTTCTTCTTCTTCTTCCTCTTCATTCTTCGGCCCCAATGCTAAAGTTGGAGCATGTTGGTCATGGGGCCTCATGGGTTTTGCTTCAATTATGTTGGGCTGGACTTCAACCCAGAAATTTTCAGAGAATATTTTCGGTACCGTGAAAGCCAAGTATTTTGCACTTTGCAGTGTTTTGCTTCTCCTTTCGAGTCTTTGACCCGAAGACAGCGTTTAGAACTTAGAAACCAAAGGCCACAAACTCCGAGGCCGAAGAGTTCTCGAGTGAGGGAACACCGCATGTTGTTTCTTTTCCAATACTTCTTCATATTATACGATGTCTTACATTGATAGTTGACACACCCACTTATCGTTTTTGAGTTTTCTCTCAACTTTTATATTCAATTTGCTTTTCATTTACTACTTCAAGCCACAATCTTTGCTAAAAAATTCAGGAGCAATGGCCTCCTCGTTCTTACTTCGTAGAAGAGTTTCGTCTCTTGGTGTTGTTTCTCGCTCTCTTCACGGTTCGACATCCACACCTTTGTTTCATTTTCTTTCATGAAATTTTCAGTTTCTTTGTTTTGTTTTTGTTTTTGTTTTTTTTTTTTTCGATGTTTTAGTAATTAGTTGAAGGCGTGGAAAAATATAAAGGAAAAGCAAATTTTGGGTCTTTTTGTTTTAGGTTGTGTTTGTTTAGAGATGAAAAAGTAAACCCATGTTAGGGAAATTCAATGTCTGTTTCTACACATCCTTAGCAATACTAGGATACACAAATTGTTTTGGTTGTAAGAAAATGTGGGAAAAAGTCTGGAAATTGGGAATTCAATCTTTCATAACTGTTTGATCATATGGGTTGTCTTTTTAATGTTAGAAGAAAGAAATTTTGACTTCAAAATTTGTTCTTTTTGGGCTGTGTAGGTTATTTTCTTTTTTCCTGATTGGTAGGTATATCAGTGTGAATTTGGATTAGTTGCTTCTTTTGTTTTTAGCAGATAGGCAAATAAGCTTTCAGCAAAAAGCTAATACAAACAAACTAATAAAAAGCATGTGGTCAACATGGTGAAGTATTACCAATAAACTTAAGCCCAAGTCTCTAATTTTATTATTTGGAAAATTTTCTTACTCATGGGCAAGATATTTTAGCATTAAATGTAGTGTTAGAGCTGAATTCAATTTGTGTATTCTTGAGTAGATGTTTGTTTCATCTAGCTCAGACCATTAAATAATTGCTTAGAGATATTCATCATCAGATAATGAACATAAGGAGCCTAATCCTGTCATGGGACTGATCACATATATAAATTGGTGGCTATTTAGCTTCAAATGTATATTATTAGTTATAATGAACTTTCCTTATTGTTCATTAACATGTTGCTATCAATTATTCAGTTATTTTACGTCAAAATTAATAGTTGTGGGGTTTGAACTAGTTTTATTGTTTTAAGTTTTTCTTACTCTTTTTTTTTTTTTTTTTTCTCTCTCCATTGTGCAACAGGAAATATGGAGCACAGATGGCTGCACTTGGAATCAAGGATTGAGGCTTTAGTTATCCTTTTTGGTGCAACGAGAAAGTTCAGCAGTGGCACTGTCATCTTTTATCTAGATGGAGGAATTTGTTTGGTAAACACTCTTCTTTAGTTTGGAATTCGTTCCCATATGCCTGTTGGGACACTTTGGACAAAGAGGAATCATTGTGATTTTGATAGACGAGGAAGCCTTGTTGGTGAAATTGAAGTTGCTATTTATTCAATCATTTTTTCACTGGTCTAGTGTTTTTTGTCTTAGTGATGCTCATTCTATTGTAGATTTCATTGATTCCTTCTATTTTCAATTGTATTTCTCATTTCTCAATAATTTTTTATGCTAACATCCTGTGTAAATGAGAGAGTTCCTTTGCCTAATAAAATTTTATTATTAGAAAAAAAAGATACTGGTCATGAGCAATAGAAATAACAAGATCAAACTATGGTTTGTTTTGAATTGTAATTGATAATAGATATTGAGTTTCTATCTTCCAATGTATGTTTTTTCATAGAAGTAAGTTTCATACTTTATTAGCTTAGGAGAGGAGACTGCTTAGATTGTGCAGCAGTGTAAGCTATTGATGTAATTAAACTGAGTATTCTCCCATGGCCTCTGCTTCAAGTTGTTTTAGGTCATCCTGCATTAGTCTTTTTATCAAAAGGCTTGTATTTTGGTATGTACCCGGAATCTGTCCAATGAATGGACAAGGAGAAGATGCAGGTCCAAAGTAGTCAGAGTGGTGACTGGAAGAGATCAAGCCACTGAATTGGAAGAACTCTTTTATTAACTCAAGAACTGAAGGGTCTTTTTCAATCAAACGTTCTTCTACTCATTAATGTTTATACTTCTGCTCTTTAGCTTTCGGAAGAAAGTATATGTATCTGGAAGAAAGAAAATGTACTTTCCAATATTTGTTTCTGTAGACATACCATGTATTGAGTTTTATTCTTTGACATAAGGAACTCTGTCTCCTTCCCTTTTCTTAGTTCTGTTTATATTATGCAAAAGTGACATAATATAGGTTTGACTTAGTAAACTAACTAGTCAAACTGCATTTGTATCTTCTCCTCCACTGTAGAGGGAAATTGAAAATGGGGGAAAGCATCTTTGTTCTGTCGTTTATGGTTCGCTGCCACCAGAGACTCGAACTAGACAGGTATGCCTTCCTCTCTGTGTCTGAAATCCTCCTCCTCAATTATACCTAATCTTAACTCATTGGAATAGATATATTCTATCAATTGAAGTCATTTATATGTTCTTTTCTTCCTTTTTCTGTTATGCATTTCCATATAATTTTACCCTATAGTGAGTTATGTATTTGCCATATATTAACAACAAAATTTATTTTCCACCTCTCTTTAGCTCAAATGACATCTCCTCTCCTTAATATTATACATATATATAGAAAACCTTCTACCTGATGTACTGCTTTGCATATTAATGCATATTGTGGGCATCTCATTTTTCTGTTGATTATTGTATTTTTTTTTTTCTTTTCTTTTTTTCCCTTTTTTTAATTTTCTCTCTTATGGTCAGTATATTTGATGATTAAGGATTAGCTGAGTTAAAATGTTCTTTAGGACTGCAGGCAACAATGTTCAACGATGCAAGCAGTGACTTTGATGTTCTTGTGGCTAGTGATGCCATTGGGATGGGTCTCAATCTGAACATTTCCAGGATCATCTTTTCAACCATGAAAAAATTTGATGGCATTGAGATGCGGGATCTTATGGTACCTGAAATCAAGCAAATTGCAGGTAGCTTAGTCCTAGCCAAACTTTAGAATTTTGTTTTGGTAGTAATAGCATGGTTGTAATGGGATGGTACCCATATCAGACTGTCAGTCATCCAGTCATACAAGGACCTCGAAAGAAACTCTTTGATTACAAAAGTAGGTCTCTCAACTCTGTCAAAAGTCCTATTTCTTTTGCGCCAAAGATTCCTCATAACACATACNGAACCAAAAATCAAACAAACTCCATATTTAGGGAACCAAAAATAAAATTTAAATTAAAAAAAAAAATTGAGAAGGAAACAAGTTTCTTTTTGAAACAATAGGTATTTGAATGAAAATGAAGAAGTATCTCAAGTATTGGAGGAACCCAGTTGGCCCAATAAGTACTATAGCAAAAGCTAAAGTAAGCTAGTTTCAATAGCCATTGGGCTAAGCTTAGGCTAACTTTTATGCTCTCTTTTTTACATTTTCTTCTTCTTCTTCCTCTTCATTCTTCGGCCCCAATGCTAAAGTTGGAGCATGTTGGTCATGGGGCCTCATGGGTTTTGCTTCAATTATGTTGGGCTGGACTTCAACCCAGAAATTTTCAGAGAATATTTTCGGTACCGTGAAAGCCAAGTATTTTGCACTTTGCAGTGTTTTGCTTCTCCTTTCGAGTCTTTGACCCGAAGACAGCGTTTAGAACTTAGAAACCAAAGGCCACAAACTCCGAGGCCGAAGAGTTCTCGAGTGAGGGAACACCGCATGTTGTTTCTTTTCCAATACTTCTTCATATTATACGATGTCTTACATTGATAGTTGACACACCCACTTATCGTTTTTGAGTTTTCTCTCAACTTTTATATTCAATTTGCTTTTCATTTACTACTTCAAGCCACAATCTTTGCTAAAAAATTCAGGAGCAATGGCCTCCTCGTTCTTACTTCGTAGAAGAGTTTCGTCTCTTGGTGTTGTTTCTCGCTCTCTTCACGGTTCGACATCCACACCTTTGTTTCATTTTCTTTCATGAAATTTTCAGTTTCTTTGTTTTGTTTTTGTTTTTGTTTTTTTTTTTTTCGATGTTTTAGTAATTAGTTGAAGGTGTGGAAAAATATAAAGGAAAAGCAAATTTTGGGTCTTTTTGTTTTAGGTTGTGTTTGTTTAGAGATGAAAAAGTAAACCCATGTTAGGGAAATTCAATGTCTGTTTCTACACATCCTTATCAATACTAGGATACACAAATTGTTTTGGTTGTAAGAAAATGTGGGAAAAAGTCTGGAAATTGGGAATTCAATCTTTCATAACTGTTTGATCATATGAGTTGACTTTTTAATGTTAGAAGAAAGAAATTTTGACTTCAAAATTTGTTCTTTTTGGGCTGTGTAGGTTATTTTCTTTTTTCCTGATTGGTAGGTATATCAGTGTGAATTTGGATTAGTTGCTTCTTTTTTTTTTTAGCAGATAGGCAAATAAGCTATCAGCAAAAAGCCAATACAAACAAACTAATAAAAAGCATGTGGTCAACATGGTGAAGTATTACCAATAAACTTAGCCCAAGTCTCTAATTTTATTATTTGGAAAATTTTCTTACTCATGGGCAAGATATTTTAGCATTAAATGTAGTGTTAGAGCTGAATTCAATTTGTTTATTCTTGAGTAGATGTTTGTTTCATCTAGCTCAGACCATTAAATAATTGCTTAGAGATATTCATCATCAGATAATGAACATAAGGAGCCTAATCCTGTCATGGGACCGATCACATATATAAATTGGTGGCTATTTAGCTTCAAATGTATATTATTAGTTATAATGAACTTTCCTTATTGTTCATTAACATGTTGCTATCAATTATTCAGTTATTTTACGTCAAAATTAATAGTTGTGGGGTTTGAACTAGTTTTATTGTTTTAAGTTTTTCTTACTCTTTTTTTTTTTTTTTTTTCTCTCTCCATTGTGCAACAGGAAATATGGAGCACAGATGGCTGCACTTGGAATCAAGGATTGAGGCTTTAGTTATCCTTTTTGGTGCAACGAGAAAGTTCAGCAGTGGCACTGGTACCACAAAGTTTGACTTTACAGATCTCACGTAAGAATTTTGGTTCACAGATGCTGAAGTAGTGTTGTCTTCACTTAGGAGAATAATAGTACTTTCGCATTTGATATGCGTAGTTTTGTACCTGAAAATTGTATCGACTGACTTACATAATACATTTCTGAATACTAGGATGTCATGACGCTTTCCTTTGCTTTGGTGTATCATACTAAATGATTTTATATATTTTTATACATTTGATAAATGTATAAAAATATATAAAATAAATTGCTATGTTGCTTGGTTGTGTTATAGAGTGTCTTTTCTATCGTTTTATATATAACTAAGTACTCAAGTCAGGCCGGAATTGCTTTATCAAAAGGCTTGTATTTTGGTATGTACCCGGAATCTGTCCAATGAATGGACAAGGAGAAGATGCAGGTCCAAAGTAGTCAGAGTGGTGACTGGAAGAGATCAAGCCACTGAATTGGAAGAACTCTTTTATTAACTCAAGAACTGAAGGGTCTTTTTCAATCAAACGTTCTTCTACTCATTAATGTTTATACTTCTGCTCTTTAGCTTTCGGAAGAAAGTATATGTATCTGGAAGAAAGAAAATGTACTTTCCAATATTTGTTTCTGTAGACATACCATGTATTGAGTTTTATTCTTTGACATAAGGAACTCTGTCTCCTTCCCTTTTCTTAGTTTTGTTTATATTATGCAAAAGTGACATAATATAGGTTTAACTTAGTAAACTAACTAGTCAAACTGCATTTGTATCTTCTCCTCCACTGTAGAGGGAAATTGAAAATGGGGGAAAGCATCTTTGTTCTGTCGTTTATGGTTCGCTGCCACCAGAGACTCGAACTAGACAGGTATGCCTTCCTCTCTGTGTCTGAAATCCTCTTCCTCAATTATACCTAATCTTAACTCATTGGAATAGATATATTCTATCAATTGAAGTCATTTATATGTTCTTTTCTTCCTTTTTCTGTTATGCATTTCCATATAATTTTACCCTATAGTGAGTTATGTGTTTGCCATATATTAATAACAAAATTTATTTTCCACCTCTCTTTAGCTCAAATGACATCTCCTCTCCTTAATATTATACATATATATATATAGAAAACCTTCTACCTGATGTACTGCTTTGCATATTAATGCATATTGTGGGCATCTCATTTTTCTGTTGATTATTGTATTTTTTCTTTTCTTTTCTTTTTTTCCCTTTTTTTAATTTTCTCTCTTATGGTCAGTATATTTGATGAATAAGGATTAGCTGAGTTAAAATGTTCTTTAGGACTGCAGGCAACAATGTTCAACGATGCAAGCAGTGACTTTGATGTTCTTGTGGCTAGTGATGCCATTGGGATGGGTCTCAATCTGAACATTTCCAGGATCATCTTTTCAACCATGAAGAAATTTGATGGCATTGAGATGCGGGATCTTATGGTACCTGAAATCAAGCAAATTGCAGGTAGCTTAGTCCTAGCCAAACTTTAGAATTTTGTTTTGGTAGTAATAGCATGGTTGTAATGGGATGGTACCCATATCAGACTGTCAGTCATCCAGTCATACAAGGACCTCGAAAGAAACTCTTTGATTACAAAAGTAGGTCTCTCAACTCTGTCAAAAGTCCTATTTCTTTTGCGCCAAAGATTCCTCATAACACATACAGTTACAGCTTGCCAAACCTTTGTAACCCTATGGCATTGGAATCCTCCTTGTCAACCTTCCTAAGCTCAATCACAGATTTTTGCATCACCCAAACTATCCAAAAAATGCAAAAACAAAAGACCAGATATCTGTCTCAAATGATTCCCCACTCCTGTATATACAACACCATTTAACTTTCAATAAGTGCTTCTTACTGATGATACCAGTTGTCAATATTTCTCCCCCATGACAGTCCACACAAAAAAGGGTCACCTTTCGTGGGGCCCTTGCACCCCATATGCTCTTCCATGGAAAAGAGTGGCCTGTGGAACCCCTATTGGTATTTTGTTTCTTACTTCTGAATGAAATGAGATGTCTATTTGGATCCTTCATGAGTGCTTCAAGATGACTTATTGGATTTGCTTGTAGGGAGAGCTGGCCGGTATGGATCAAAATTTCCTGTTGGTAAAGTCACTTGTATAGATGCAGAGGATCTACCCTTGCTTCATTCATCACTCGAATCTCCATCGCCCACGCTAGAGGTTATTCTACCATCAATGAAATGGCTTCATGCATCTTATGCATTTGACTTCTCTTAGGTTCTTTTTAATTACACGATAATTATGTGGTTTAGTATCATTTTTTTTTTTAATTTTTATTATTTTTATGTTGTGTCCTCTTTTCTTAATTGAAGTAACTCTTGCAATGCAGCTTGCTGGATTATTTCCTACCTTCGATCTCATGTATTTGTATTCACGTGTACACCCAACAAATAGCCTCCATCAGATATTGGTAGGTTTTCATTCAACCACTTTTTTTTTTTTTTGGTATCTTCTGAATCTGTTTTCTACTCATTTGTTTCATGTCTATCTATCTTTATGCCCTAGCTATGTATTGAGTAATACATTTTCTAGAACAATTAAAAAAAAGTGCCTGTAATCTGCGTAAGTGATACCAAGGGTTGCTGATTCAACCTTTATCATGGTTTTTTTTAATGATGAGGAAAAGAATGAAAATAAAATAGAAAAATCATTTATGTTTATGTGGAGATCATTGAATGTTGGAGCTTCAGGGCCCGTTTGGTTTAGAGGTGTCTCAGTTTTCAAACTCAATACTCAGTTTTCATATCTCAAACTCTAAACCCATAACTTATAACTCAAACTCCACTGTTACTCAAAAAATCCAACACTTTTGTTTTGTCGCAAAAGTCAGTCATGTATCTCAGTTTTTAACTTCACTTTTTGCCAAAATAATAGACCCACCCATAGACACTACACAGAAGAATGTGGTTGCTACCCGCATCCCTTTTCTTTTCTGCTCTTCAAACCCAGCTCCACCACCACCAACGGCAAACCCAGAAATCCACAATCACAACCACCACCACCAACAGCCCTCAACACAACCACAACCTCCACCAAGATATCCGAATGAATCAAAAATCCAAACCTACCAACAGCCCTCAACCAAATGTGTTTGATTGAAAAAAAAAAAAAAAAGGAAGAAGAAGAAGAAGCATCAGGTGTCACCACGTGAAGAAAAAAAAAAAGAGAAGGAGAGCTCTGACAACAACGACAACATTGGCGATAGCACCACTAACGACGAGAGCACTTGTGTCGTTGTCCAAAACCAAAACGACAATCCAAGTTCACAATCTAAATCGGAGGCTGTGGCGAAGGGAATATCTTCGACGCTGGGCACTGTGATTAGCGACTTCGATTCCAGAGTTCAAGCCGCTCTCACAAGCCAAATCTCTGGTCTTGGCTCAGTCTGATTCACTAGCGAAGCTTCCGATCTCTGTCGTTGATCGGAGACCCAAATCACGACTTGTGGTTGATCGGAGACCCAAATTCATGAAGGGTCTGAGTTGAGCTTGGATCAGAGACCCAAATCACGACTTGTGGTTGATCAGAGACCCAAATCACGAGCTTGGATCAGAATCCTTAGATCGGAGATGAACCGATCTGGGTTAAGCTTGATGGTGACGACTTGTGGTTGCTAGTGGCGTGGTGGTGGTGGCGGCTTGTGGAGGAGCAATGAAGGGTCAGTGAGAAGAGAGAGCTCTAGGTAAAAGAAAAAAAAAAAAATGAAGAAGGAGAAGAGACAGAGAAGAACAGGGAGAGAGACGTTACTTGATGGGACAAGTCATATGGGTGGTCCCATTCTTTGCTTAATTTTACAAAAATGCCACTGAGTTATTTATCTCAGAAACTGAAAACACCGCATTCTTGTTTTGTGTTTCCATCACTCTAACTCAAAATTTGTGAGTTTTGAGTGATGAAAACACAATGTGAAAATCAAGCCGAACAAAAAAATTTGTGGGGGTCCCACGTTTTTTTGATAACTCAGTTATGAGTTTTGGATCATATCACTCAAAACACCTCTAAACCAAACAGGCCCTCACTCTCTTGCCCCCTTGCAAATGAGAAAAAGATTAACAAGATAAACAAATTATGATTGTCAAAAATAGCATGATTCCTCAATGAATGGGTTTGACATTTATGATGGATACTATCAAGTAGCTGAGAATTGTAACTGTTTGTTAAATAATTGAAACTTGTTGAATTTTTTTTTTTTCTGCATTATGATATTAATGTGTTTCCAATTGTGTGATATTTAAAAGACCTTTTTTCTTAAATTTTCCAGGAGCACTTTCTAGACAATGCTAAATTATCGGAAAATTATTTTATTGCTGATTGTGAAGAAATGTTGGTACGTTTATATCAAGCTCCCTTCCCCATCAATCAGGGGAAACGTTTTTTATTATGTTGCTTTGTTCTTGGCAACCATGAATGTCAAGTATTTTCACCCCTGTAATTACGTAATATCATGGATCAACTCTTACTTTGGATCCTAATTACATTATTGATACCAGAAAGTTGCTGCTGTTATTGATGAGTTGCCCCTTGGGTTGCATGATAAGTACCTTTTCTGCATCAGGTAATATCTTTAGTCCATTTGAAATGGTCAAAAATTGTTTCAGGCTTACTGTTTACCCAAGTTTCTAGAATGTGATTACTATCTTGGTGGAATTCTCCTAAGACTGAAAACTTGGTCGACTGAGCAAGTTAGGGTAGTTTTATTTTTTTTCACTAACTTGTTGAGTTTCATCTCAATTGAAAAAAAAAAAAAAAAAAAAAAATAGAAGAAGAAGAAGAAGAAGAAGAAGAAGTATCTGGTGTCACCACGTGAAGAAAAAAAAAGAGAAGGAGAGCTCTGACAACAACAGCAACAACAACAACGTTGGCGATAGCACCACTAACGACGAGAGCACTTGTGTCGTTGTCCAAAACCAAAACAACAATCCAAGTTCAAAATCTAAATCGAAGGCTGTGGTGAAGGGAATATCTTTGACGCTGGGCACTGTGATTAGCGACTTCGATTCCATAGTTCAAGCCGCTCTCACAAGCCAAATCTCTGGTCTTGGCTTAGTCTGATTCACCAGCGAAGCTTCCGATCTCTGTCGTTGATCGGAGACCCAAATCATGACTTGTGGTTGATCGGAGACCCAAATTCATGAAGGGTCTGAGCTGAGCTTGGATCAGAGACCCAAATCATGACTTGTGGTTGATCAAAGACCCAAATCACAAGCTTGGATCAGAATCCTTAGATCGGAGATGAACCGATCTGGGTTGAGCTTGATGGTGATGACTTGTGGTTGCTCGTGGCGTGGTGGTGGTGGCAGCTTGTGGAGGAGCAATGAAGGGTCAGTGAGAAGAGAGAGCTCTGGGTAAAATAAAAAAAAAAATGAAGAAGGAGAAGAGACAGAGAAGAACGGGGAGAGAGACGTTACTTGATGGGACAAGTCATATGGGTGGTCCCATTCTTTGCTTAATTTTACAAAAATGCCACTGAGTTATTTATCTCAGAAACTGAAAACACCGCATTCTTGTTTTGTGTTTCCATCACTCTAACTCAAAATTTGTGAGTTTTGAGTGATGGAAACACAATGTGAAAATCAAGCCGAACAAAAAAATTTGTGGGGGTCCCACGTTTTTTTGATAACTCAGTTATGAGTTTTGGATCATATCACTCAAAACACCTCTAAACCAAACAGGCCCTCACTCTCTTGCCCCCTTGCAAATGAGAAAAAGATTAACAAGATAAACAAATTATGATTGTCAAAAATAGCATGATTCCTCAATGAATGGGTTTGACATTTATGATGGATACTATCAAGTAGCTGAGAATTGTAACTGTTTGTTAAATAATTGAAACTTGTTGAATTTTTTTTTTCTGCATTATGATATTAATGTGTTTCCAATCGTGTGATATTTAAAAGACCTTTTTTCTTAAATTTTCCAGGAGCACTTTCTAGACAACGCTAAATTATCGGAAAATTATTTTATTGCTGATTGTGAAGAAATGTTGGTACGTTTATATCAAGCTCCCTTCCCCATCAATCGGGGGAAACGTTTTTTATTATGTTGCTTTGTTCTTGGCAACCATGAATATCAAGTATTTTCACCCCTGTAATTACGTAATATCCTGGATCAACTCTTACTTTGGATCCTAATTACATTATTGATACCAGAAAGTTGCTGCTGTTATTGATGAGTTGCCCCTTGGGTTGCATGATAAGTACCTTTTCTGCATCAGGTAATATCTTTAGTCCATTTGAAATGGTCAAAAATTGTTTCAGGCTTACTGTTTACCCAAGTTTCTAGAATGTGATTACTATCTTGGTGGAATTCTCCTAAGACTGAAAACTTGGTCGACTGAGCAAGTTAGGGTAGTTTTATTTTTTTTCACTAACTTGTTGAGTTTCATCTCTATTAATAATTACCTTTTTTGGGTCAAAAAAAAAAAAAAGCTCTATTAATAATTGTGTTGTGCAGTCCAGTTGACATGAATGATGAGATTTCATCTCAAGGTCTTACACAGGTAAGATTGAATATATAGATCTTAAAAAATTAAATTGATGCTTGTTTTTAATTATAAATTAATATGATCTCTCATGGTGGACCAGTTTGCACAAAATTATGCAAACAAAGGCATAGTTCGGCTGCGAGAAATATTTACACCAGGGACACTCCAGGTGCCAAAAACACAAACTGCTCTCAAGGAGCTTGAATCCGTACACAAGGTAAAGTCTTTACATCCTTTTTTCTAAGCATCAGTTATGATCCTGGGGAGATTAACTGGTTTTCAATTCCCAATTTCATTGGTTGAAAAATTCCATTCATTGATGGAATCTTCTAATATGTTGCTTGTTTAGAAACACACTACATAATGCCTAAATAGACATCAGAGGATCTGAAATTTTTATATTGAACCTTGCAAATGACCTTAATCTTCTAAAATATGCATTAATTTTTTTTTTCACCAATTTTATTGAACCTAAACAGTAATTATCATATTGATATCAGTAAATTTCAATGGCTAAGAATAATTTTGCAATTAAAAGGTACATCAGTTTTATTAGTGAAATGAATTATCGGAGTTAATCATGATTATGGGCATTGCATGATAGAATAGGAGGTGAGGCACATCTGTTGTCTGTTTGGAATTAATTAGATAATGAAGGGATTGAACTTGAGTAATTGCTAGTTTTCAAGGAACTTAAGCTCCGGATTTTAACTACATATAATTTGATCAAGACATAGGTTGTTAGCTGATGCTGTATAAGCAGAGTTGGTTACTCATATACTTCTTCACTTTTTGGCTGCTTAGAATTGTAGTCTATTTTGGCTTTGGTGTTTGCTCTCATTGGTTTTATTGCATAATGCAAAGATCTATAAATAACAGTATTGGTTGCTGGGAAGGGTCAGGGGGAAGGTTAGGGTGTTGTAGCATGGAGGACAGTCCCTTTGTCTAATATATAATCATTAGTAAGTTACACACAACTTCACTCTCCATCTTATTCTTATAGGAGCAGGAGCTGTCATTTAGGCTAGAGCTCATGGCCCTCTTTGTCTAATATGAAGTATTTGGAATGAACACAATGGTAGAAATTTTGAGGGTGTTGGGATCTTGCTTCCCAAACAAAAAGGCAGTGTTACAATGATTGTCCATCTGTCTTTCCTCTAATCGAAGTTTTTTATTTTTCTTTATCTCCTTTTGAATTTATGATATCTCTAAATTGTTGGACATGGTTGCTGTAGCTAATTAGTAGCTCACATATAGAACTCATGTAGTTGAGCAGTTCCCTTCCCTTTGTTTCCCCCTCTTGGCAGAATATGTACTTGCCAACAAAAAAATTGAATGAAAATACTTTTAATTTGTTTGCAAAGTACATTGCTATATATATTCTTCTTAGAATTCATATCTTGGAGACAATTGGCTTTTTGTTGCCATTTTGCTGTCATCTGACACAAGCTGATCTTAATTTCCACATTATTTATGGAAGATTATGAGGTAAACTTTTCCAAAATATAGGATTTTTTGCATTGATTAAGTTTTAAACTTTGCAAATAAATTTGGGTGAAGACTTGTAATTTGGCCATTGTAGTATCTACATTCCTGCAGTTGATGTCATATTGTAGATGCATACATTTTGTTTTCTGTGGAAATGATTTCCAGATTGACAAAGGTTTAAAGGCAAATACATTGATAGTCATTCAAGATGTATTTGTAGTATTCTTTTGTCAAACTCAGAAGTTGAATATACCACATTTTCTGACTCGTGCTTCCAAGAAAAATGTTACTAGAATTCATTTTTCTTACTATTATATGAGGTAGGTTTGCTACTAAAATTTCTCTTTTGGTACCAAAATTGAAGGTGTTGGATCTCTATGTTTGGTTGAGCTTTCGATTGGAGGATTCATTCCCAGACCATGAGCTGGCGTCATCGCAGAAAGCCATTTGCAACCTGTGAGTTTGCTTAGGATTTGTTGTATGTTAGTTATTAATCTGCTAGCTCTCTTATTGTTCTGCATTAAATTTGTAGGTTGATTGAGGAGTTCCTGGAAAGACTAGGGTGGCAGAAGCCAAGGGCGAGGAGGTTACCATCACATGCAAGAATGAATTCTCTTTTGTCCAAAGACATCCGACAGCATTTGTGAAAGTCCTCACAGAAGGCCATTTGCAGCCTGTGAGTTTCCTTGGGATTTGAAGTATGTTAGTTTTTATTTGATAACTCTCTTATTGTTCTACAATAAATTTGTAGGTTAAGGACTTCCTAGAAGGACTAAGGTGGCAGAGGACAAGGGCAAGGAGGTTACCGCCATGTACAAGAATGAATTCTCAATTGTCCAAAGACATCTGACAGCATTTGTGAAGGTCCTCATTTTCCTTGATACAGTCATTCCTTCTCTTAGATCTTCAAAAGCTTTTTGGAGAAGGATAATTGAATTTTTAATTTAGTCACTTTACCCTCAACTTGTTATATCTGTTTATTTACTTCTCCTGTCCTGATTAACAACCAAAACAGAGCATGAAGCTCCACCTCTTCAAGAAAATTCCTTTACTTCAAATTATTTAATTCAATCATTTACTTTGGCAATCATTGTATTATTTGCACTACAATAATGTAAAAATATTATTGACTACGATGTGATATATTTTGACAGAATAATTACGCTTTTTAAACTTGTAATGTCGTCTGAAGATTGAAGTGAACCAATTTTAGTTGGCCAAGATCTGATCTGGTATAATATGCAAGTATAGGATCCACAACAGAAAGTATGCAAGGAAAATGTGCAACATGACCTTTTTTTAGAAGGACTAATTTCATGATCAAAGAATAATGGATGAGCACCCGGTACATCCCTTCGTGAGCATTATTGTGAAGTTGGTGTCAAAATCCCACCAAAAGTGGTATGGCAGGAAGTACAACATAATTTTGCAGTGTATATACTCAGTGAAACATCGGTGCTTGTACTGTTGTGTCCTGTAAAATTTAGTTCTTAGGTACCTCCCATTTTGGGCCATGCCTAGAATTTGGTAAGATTAGACCAATTAGAATTGCACCTTCCTTCTGGAAGCCCAAAAACTAGACACAGTTGGAATTGCACCTTCCTTTTGGAAGCCCAAAAACTAGACATAATTTTTGGTCAAACGCACTGGTTCTGTCAACTATTTGAAGAGCAGAATTTTAACTACACGGGAAGAAATATGTCCAAAGTTTTTAGAAAAGTGGAGCTCATTACGAACATTCTCAAAGTTGAAATGATCCCATATCGCATGTTGATATATTCACTATAATGGAATGATAAATTGCTAAAACTGATAAAATTATTCACATTCATCATCCTAGAAAATAAAATAACACTTTGATTTCATTGGTAATATATTAGAAACTCATCGAACCCAATGTAAAATAGCTGAAGCAATTCATCCTGATCTAAAGACAAAAACTATCATTCTAGCATATGTGTTCTTTTGCTTCGTTGTTCTGTGACCGTGACATCAACTTCTCAATACGTTCCTTTGCTTTTGTCATACTCTTGCCTTCAAGTCCTTCCGTCAACATCTTGTATGTGCAATCCTTTGGAACCATTCCCTTCAACACCATCTCTTCAAAGAACAAGCAAGCGTGTTCAAGTTTCCCATTCTTACATAGTCCATGCACCAAAAGCGAATAAGTCCCGACTTCTGGACTGATGTCATTTCTAAACATGTGGTCTAACAAGAAGTATAGCACCTTCATTCTCTTCTTCTGACAGCAAATCTTCAATAGAGGACCATAAGTCTTAAGATTTGGCTTGCAAGTATCCTCTTCCATTTGCTGAAGCAACTTCATCGCCGCCTCTTCTTGCAAATGCACGCAATAACAAGAGATCAAAGTATTATACGTCAATGCATTCCGACTAACTCCCTGCTTTGTCATGTCCTCAAATACGTCGCATGCATCTTTAAGCCTACCGGACTTACCAAGAATGAATATCAAAGAGCTATAAATTGATGCATCAGGAACACAACCATTCCTCTTCATCTTCTCATAGACCTCCAAAGCTTCATTAAGCCTTTTTGCCTTCCCCAGAGCATGCATTACAATAGTATAAGTCACCTCACTAGGCCGGCAGCCCTTATCTTTCATTTCTTCAAGAATTTTATCCACTTTACGAAAATCCTTTTCCCGACAATAGGCTTCAATGAAACAAGTATAGGAGAACACATCAGGCTGAAACCCATGTTTCTCCATATCCTCCATAGCCTTTTTGGCATGGTCTAATTTCCTAGCCTTGCACCACCCATGTATCAATACATTGAATGTGTGAGCACTCAAAGGTATTACTTTCTTGAACGTCAAGAAAACATCATGGGCATCCTCAACACTGCCCTCTTTCACCAATGCATCCATTAGTACATTCATTGATGTGGTATCTTTGCTCACACCAAACATCTCTATTTTCCTAAATGCCTCTATTGCCTCCTTGTATTTACCAGCCTTTGCAAGCCTCCTCATAACCTTACTCATTGTGACCAATGTGACATACCCACCTAACTCATTCATCTCCTCCACCAATTCCCACACAGTATGGAACTGCTCCGCCTTTCCTAAGATATCAACCATGGAATCATAAACCTCATGAGAATGCCTATATCCTGTTTGCATTTTTGCCCAAGCGAAAACTCCGAAAGCCGGGACCCAATCATTGCTAAATCTCTTCAAAAGCTGTTCAACTAAACTGTTTGACGCAATAAAACCAGACCCATTTAGAGCTTCCGCTGCATTATCAGGCGACGGGTACCGATTCTTGAGGATTTTGCAGATTTTATCAACCTCTGTCTCAGTGTTTTCACTTAGCATTTGCTTAACAACTTGGCTGTGATCATGAAACTTGTAGTTGTCAACCCAACGAGCAAGTGAAGGTATAACAAAATCATCATCTGAATCTGGGTTTGATGGGTTTTGGGTGTCGCTGAATTTGACCCAACTTGGAAGCTCGGGTGATTCGGTGAGTTGGGTTGAGTCAGTCATGGTGCATAGTGGGTGGTATAAGAAGATGAAAGGCTTGGTTTTTCTTGAGTGAGAGAGAAGCTTGAAAATTTGGAACTTTGATGAGAGCATTTTGGATTTTGGACAAGGATGAGGCAATGAAAGATTGTTTATGAAATGGATTTGTTTGAGCTTCTACGTATGGTGGGCTTTGAGCCTATGAGAGACACGAAGAAACAAACCGGCCATAGCTTATGTGTGCAGTGTTTTTTGGTAAGCAGTAATTATCTGCAGATTGGCACAAGACTGCTTTTATATAATAAGTCCTAGTTACCTTAACTAATAAATAGTATGATAGATAAATAAAAGACTTGAAATTTAATCTTTACTTACATAAATAAATAAATAAAACCTAATTGGTGTAGTATAGATATTGATTCATTGGGCCTAAGCTCATCGATTTTTTTTTTTTTTTTTTGAGTAACATAATAATAAATATATGTATATAAAAGCAGAGACCTTGGGTCCGTTTGGATAGCACTTATTGTTGCTGAAAGTTGATAAAAACTGATTGTTACTGAAAACACTGTAGTAAAATAATTTTTAAATGTGTGAATAGTATTGTGGGACCCACTTTTAATATTTTTTAATACATAAACAGTGCATGAACAGTGCACACACTGTTCATGCACAGTAAATTTTGTCCCCCCAGTCAACAAATGCGGCAAAAAAAAAAAAAAAGGAGCAAAACGCAACTTAACTTTGAGCAACAAACCCTCCTATCCAAACGCAGTCCTTATATATGAGTGCATGAAGTCCTGCTATATGGCACTCTAATATTGCATTTAGCTTTTTTTTACTTTTTTTCATTAAGTTTTTTTACTATTACCTAATAAATCATAATAACTTATTTTTACTATTATATAAATTTAACATTTTTTACCTCTTTTTATTAAGTTTTTTTTACTGTTACTCAATAGATCATAGTAACTTATTGCATTTAACTTTTTTTACCTTTTTTCATTAAGATTTTTTTACTATTACCTAATAAATCATAGTAACTTATTTTTACTATTATATAAATTTAGATTTTTTACCACTTTTAATTAAGTTTTTTTTTACTGTTACCCAATAAATCATAGTAACTTATTTTTACTATTATATTGATATGAGTTGTTCTTGACAATTAGACCAATTAGACCAAAAGTTATTTACTATAAAATTAATTACCTTTTAAAAGTAGACAAAACCTTATGAAAAACTCAAGTCAGTTCTTACCTTACATATTATGACCCAAGTTTGACCATTCTCACGTGTAAATCAAAGCAAAAACTCTTACCCTCTTACAAACTCTCTTCTTCCTCCCCCCACGTATAGATGATACTTTTAGAAAATCTCATTCTCATGAAATATCTCTTTATTTTTTCCCAATTTCAATTCAATATGCTTTTGTCTATTAATAATATTCTGTGCAATTTATGCAGACAAATTCTCTGTCATCGACCAGTACAACAAAAATATATATAAATCTTGAGATCCCTCAGGTTGCTGAAATAATTGACAAGTGCATATTTCTAAAATTTATAATAACAACAAAGTCTAATAAAGAGCATATACTATCTCACAAAATGCCATTAACTTAATATTTCCTTTAAAAAAATTCAATGATAGGAATGGTAAAAAACATGATCCTATATAAGAAATACCAAAAATACATGCAAAAAAATTTTCATTGGAGGATTTATCTTTAAATAATATGAAGACAATGGTAAAGATAAAATGCATTGAATGAGATCCTACGAAAAAGGTTTGTTAATTATTTCAAATTATACTCATCATTTATGTATAAAAATAATAATAGATCATATTATTTACATTAAAAAAAATACATATTAATTTCAAAGTTCATTGCAAGATGTGAACTGCTAGGGTATTGCAATAATAAGTAACATTGATACAACAATGGGTTGGTATTACATTTTGTACGTACTTTGTGTAAGGAATGTCAAATTACAAACAAGATCATTTTGGGGTGCAAAATGTAGAACAAAAATAAATCTTTCTATCCCAAAGTTAGAGGCACTCACATTAACTACATACTCTCCAAATATTTATAATATATTTATCTCAATATAACTACTATATATATACAATTGCAAACTACTTTAGATACATGATTCAAATTGAAGTTTTTAATGCAACTAACAAAACAAAGTTTGTGATATTTGATCGAGATGCCGAGAAAATCCTAAATAAATCTACAAGATCGAGATCTTGCTGAAAAATAAACTAAGGTACAACTTATTTAAATTATTGTAAAAATATTGATATTGGAGAAGGAATCTCATATTATTTGAAAAAAAAAATAGGAAAAAAAATGGATTTCTCTACTTCATTTGAATGAATTCAATCTAAAAGATGGTTTTGAAAATTATATAGTTGCTAAGATTTTTGATGCGCCTTCAAATGATAAAAAGGTATGGAAGAAAAAAAAAAAAAAAAAAACACAATTCAACATGCTATGTTAATTCTTTTTGCTGCACTATTCCAAAATTAACAAAAATAAAAAAATTTACAAAAAACTGTCACATCATTGAAATTTAATATAAATGCAAATACCTATGAAAAATCTTAGCAACAAAGTCCAAATTTTGTAAGATCTAATCAAGAATCTCTCGGTGCCAATTCATTAGTAATTAACATAAATGATGCAACAAAGGGAAAAAATGATGAAAGCTCAAAAATTGAACAAATATGGACGGACTGAATTTCAAATGTTGAAGATGGAGAAACTGATAATGACAACAAGCATCACCATACCACAATAACAAAGCATTGAAAGAAAAAAAAAATCATAATGAAGCTTTTTATTACATTACATAATAAAAATCAATAATATAGAATGAATTAATATGTTTTTATCAACTTTTATTATACAATATTACTCCAAGTTGTTTTCATTATTGCTCATTACTTGAACAAAATAATTATAATAGATATATGTGTGCAATTTATAATTGTTACTTTTTATAATGAACTCATTATTAACAAAGTTTTATAATAAATATGCTATAATATTTTTCAAAAACAAATTTACATAAAATATTATAATATTATTCGTGCATCGCACGGGAAACTTACTAGTAATAAATAAAAGACACTCTAATAGTGATTAGAGTTATTTTTTAAACGTTAATGTTTGTAATTCATGTAGTACCAACCTACTATAGTCAGAAAATAGTGATTCATTGGGCCTAAACCCATCAAATTTATATTTCTAACATAATAATAAAAAATAAAAGACACTAATAGTAATTAGAGTAATTATTTAAACGTTAATGTTTGTAATACATGCAGTGCCTACCTACTATAGTCAGAAAATACTATAAGCCCTATCAAAAAAAAAAAAAAACTATAAGCTAGTAGCTACTATAGTTAGAAAATACTATAAGCTGTTTTTCTATGTTCTAAGCCTTACGGCAGTTAGCTTAAATGACAATCTTCTTATCTGAATTAGTCAATCTTATTAATGAATTAGTTACTTGTATTAGATGTATCTAGTGTTAGTTTGACACTTAGTAAGGAACTAATGATTGTTAGTTGTATGACAAATTTTATAAGTACTCTTGTACTCTCATTCTTGTAATAAATTTTTGAGAATTAGTGATTTTAAGGGGAAGCCCCTTAAATGGTACTCATTTTTAATAAAGAAAGAAAAAGAAGAAGAAGAAGAAGAACGGATGAGTGTTGCTAATAAATCAATTTTGAAAAGTTCCATGAGAGAGAGAGAGAGAGAGAGAGAGAGAGAGAGAGAGAGAGATTTTTAAAAATATTTTATTGTTAATTACTAAAATACCTGATTAATTATTAAATCTCAAAAATACCCTAACATTAAACTCATGTAAATTTAACCAAACCCAAGTAACCCACTTGCTAACTTAACCAAAATTTTGGATTGCAGGGTTTGAGTAAGATTGGGAGAACATAGAGTTGTAAACAACCTAAGCTTTTATCAAATAGTGAGTGTTCAAGCTTGACTTGACAACAAGTGTAAAATGTTTAAACTTGGCTCAAGCTCAAATCCAGCATATAAATGATATTCAAGCTTGAACTCATAAAAATTTCTAAAAACTTGAGCTCAATATCAAGTTTATTATGAAGCCTAATTAATTTGGACTAGTAATCCCAACTCCTAATTACTTAAAGTTTTAGTAAAATATGAGTTTGATTGTTAAGCTCATATCAAGCTTATTTACTAAGCCAATAAACGAGTCTAGGTTTAGTTTATTTTGTATCAAACTCATAAATTTATCCGATAATTTTTAAAATAATAAATAATTAGTAATGGTGAAAAATCCAAATGTTTAGAACTTGTTACATAGTGTAACTATTAATATTTAATAATAATGCATATGAATTATGGACTCATTATATAGTTTGTGATGTGTAATTATACAACAATATCCACTATTATGGGAGTACAAATATTTTGTATTCCCCTAATATTATATAGTTTTTCCTAACTAATAATAAAGTATTTCTTGCTACGGTTTTAGAAAATATTTGATAAATTTTATTAGATTCATCAACAATCATGTACACATTTTTTTTTTTAAATAGCGATAGAACCTAGACTAAGCTAGACTCTTTATCACACTAATCTGGTAAGTTCTATCCCAAAACAAATAGTAATCTTATCTTATGGATCTAAAAACTCCTAGTATTTACTATTTATTGTTATTACACTCATTTTGAGTCACATAAAAGTAACATGCATGCATTTATCTTTTACCATGGTTTAAGTGACAAAGATATATATATATATATATATTTTAATAATTAGTAAGAATTTAAGTAACATAGCCTCTCTCTCTCTCTCTCTCTCTCTCTCTCTCTCTCTCTCTCTCTCTCTCTNACCAAATAAATAACATTTAAAAAAAAAAAAAAAAAAAAAAAAACAAACTGATTATAATTGGACCTAACATTTGATTAAAAAAAAAAATTCTGATTGGACCTCGTAATCCTTTCTTTCTGAATAAAGCAAAAAATTTGGCATGAGCATATGAGGTCCGAGACTGACTGGTTAGGGCCTTTATTGTAGCCTGTCCCATATAAAAGGTCCACGCTTCTATTACGGTCACCTCTGTTTCACTCTCACTCACTCACTCACTCTCTCGGCAAATGGACCCACTTTGGTAAAATCAAAACCGGCAAAGGCTAAAATCACATTTCCCTGAAGAGTAATATTTGCCGTTCAAAGGTAAGTCCTTTTTCCTTCTTTACTGATTTTCTTCTCTTTGTTACTTATAACAGTGTTTCAATTTCTGCAAAAACATGATGACCCAAATATCTTTTTCTTTTTCTTTTTCTAAATCTGTCACCAACTGCTGTGGTCTCTTGTTTTTTTGAAATTTTGATTTAGACCCATGTTTGGAAAATTAAGGTTTGGAAATATAAACAAATTTAGAAGCAAGAATGATTCTGGAGTAAATGGGTGTTTTTTTTGCATGTTGTAAAGTGTCTATAATCAAATGGGTATCTTTTGTGCATAACAAGTTGTTTTAAATTGACATGCAAACTTGAAAAGCAGATGTGTGTGGTTGGATTTTTTGTTCTCACCAGAGATAAAGGGGGAAAGAATAAGTTTAAAAATGAGAAAAGAAAGAGCTTTGCTGGGTATTGGAAGACAGACCTGCTTTGAAGATATGGAAATAGCAGAGCCTAAAATGGTTTTTTTAGAGCGACCCATTTAAATGTTTTGCTATATGTACTCAGCAGAATTAAAGTTTAGTTTGAGAGTACTTAGATTAGTGATTGCTATTAGTTTGTTTTGTGCCTAGTTAATTACTGCATGACCTTTTGTTTCGTTGTCATAGTTCTTTTATGAAGGCAATTTAATTGTGTGTTTGGGTTTATTTTTGGATTAACTTTGGCCATCAATGCTTTTAAGAGAATCAGTGGTTAATGGTGTGAAACATCAATTCAACTCTTCACTTGTATGACATTTGTAGTCTTGAAGCAAAAGGAATAAGTGTTCAGCATGGCAAAACAATTGTTCATCCAAATAATAATAATATAAAAACCATGATTTGAATCTGATTTGAAGGCATTGACATGTATCCAAATTAATAGTGACACTAATTTATTTATATCTATTGCTTAGCTGATGAAGTAATGAATAGATGTATAAATTTTCTCTAAAAGCGTTCGCCCTGTTTGATTTCTTTTGCATTTGTTCATTTTATTGTTATAAAGCTTTATGGTTTAAAACAGTAACAGAATAATTACGCTTTTTAAACTTGTAATGTCGTCTGAAGATTGAAGTGAACCAATTTTAGTTGGCCAAGATCTGATCTGGTATAATATGCAAGTATAGGATCCACAACAGAAAGTATGCAAGGAAAATGTGCAACATGACCTTTTTTTAGAAGGACTAATTTCATGATCAAAGAATAATGGATGAGCACCCGGTACATCCCTTCGTGAGCATTATTGTGAAGTTGGTGTCAAAATCCCACCAAAAGTGGTATGGCAGGAAGTACAACATAATTTTGCAGTGTATATACTCAGTGAAACATCGGAGCTTGAACTGTTGTGTCCTGTAAAATTTAGTTCTTAGGTACCTCCCATTTTGGGCCATGCCTAGAATTTGGTAATATTAGACCAATTAGAATTGCACCTTCCTTCTGGAAGCCCAAAAACTAGACACAATTTTTTGTCAAACACACTGGTTCTGTCAACTATTTGAAGAGCAGAATTTTAAGTTTTAACTACACGGGAAGAAATATGTCCTCCAAAGTTTTTAGAAAAGTAGAGCTCATTACGAACATTCTCAAAGTTGAAATGATCCCATATCGCATGTTGATATATTCACTATCATGGAATGATAAATTGCTCAAACAGATAAAATTATTCACATTCATCATCCTAGAAAATAAAATAACACTTTGATTTCATTGGTAATATATTAGAAACTCATCGAACCCAATGTAAAATAGCTGAAGCAATTCATCCTGATCTAAAGATAAAAACTATCATTCTAGTAGATGTGCTCTTTTGCTTCGTTGTTCTGTGCCCGTGACATCAACTTCTCAATATGTTCCTTTGCTTTTGTCATATTCTTGCCCTCAAGTCCTTCCGTCAACATCTTGTATGTGCAATCCTTTGGAACCATTCCCTTCAACACCATCTCTTCAAAGAACAAGCAAGCGCGTTCAAGTTTCCCATTCTTACATAGTCCATGCACCAAAAGCGAGTAAGTCCCAACTTCTGGACTGATGTCATTTCTAAACATGTGGTCTAACAAGAAGTATAGCACCTTCATTCTCTTCTTCTGACAGCACATCTTCAATAGAGGACCATAAGTCTTAAGATTTGGCTTGCAAGTATCCTCTTCCATTTGCTGAAGCAACTTCATCGCCGCCTCTTCTTGCAAATGCACGCAATAACAAGAGATCAAAGTATTATACGTCAATGCATTCCGACTAACTCCCTGCTTTGTCATGTCCTCAAATACGTCGCATGCATCTTTAAGCCTACCGGACTTACCAAGAATGAATATCAAAGAGCTATAAATTGATGCATCAGGAACACAACCATTCCTCTTCATCTTCTCATAAACCTCCAAAGCTTCATTAAGCCTTTTTGCCTTCCCCAGAGCATGCATTACAATAGTATAAGTCACCTCACTAGGCCGGCAGCCCTTATCTTTCATTTCTTCAAGAATTTTATCCACTTTACGAAAATCCTTTTCCCGACAATAGGCTTCAATGAAACAAGTATAGGAGAACACATCAGGCTGAAACCCATGTTTCTCCATATCCTCCATAGCCTTTTTGGCATGGTCTAATTTCCTAGCGTTGCACCACCCATGTATCAATATATTGAATGTGTGAGCACTCAAAGGTATTACTTTCTTGAACGTCAAGAAAACATCATGGGCATCCTCAACACTGCCCTCTTTCACCAATGCATCCATTAGTACATTCATTGATGTGGTATCTTTGCTCACACCAAACATCTCTATTTTCCTAAATGCCTCTATTGCCTCCTTGTATTTACCAGCCTTTGCAAGCCTCCTCATAACCTTACTCATTGTGACCAATGTGACATACCCACCTAACTCATTCATCTCCTCCACCAATTCCCACACAGTATGGAACTGCTCCGCCTTTCCTAAGATATCAACCATGGAATCATAAACCTCAGGAGAATGCCTATAACCTGTTTGCATTTTTGCCCAAGTGAAAACTCCGAAAGCCGGGACCCAATCATTACTAAATCTCTTCAAAAGCTGTTCAACTAAACTGTTTGATGCAATAAAACCAGACCCATTTAGAGCTTCCGCTGCATTATCAGGCGACGGGTACCGATTCTTGAGGATTTTGCAGATTTTATCAACCTCTGTCTCAGTGTTTTCACTTAGCATTTGCTTAAGAACTTGGCTGTGATCATGAAACTTGTGGTTGTCAACCCAACGAGCAAGTGAAGGTATAACAAAATCATCATCTGAATCTGGGTTTGATGGGTTTTGGGTGTCGCTGAATTTGACCCAACTTGGAAGCTCGGGTGATTCGGTGAGTTGGGTTGAGTCAGTCATGGTGCATAGTGGGTGGTATAAGAAGATGAAAGGCTTGGTTTTTCTTGAGTGAGAGAGAAGCTTGAAAATTTGGAACTTTGATGAGAGCATTTTGGATTTTGGACAAGGATGAGGCAATGAAAGATTGTTTATGAAATGGATTTGTTTGAGCTTCTACGTATGGTGGGCTTTGAGCCTATGAGAGACACGAAGAAACAAACCGGCCATAGCTTATGTGTGTAGTGTTTTTTGGTAAGTAATTGTAATTTTTTTTTTTTTTTTTTTTGAAAAAAAGGTAAGTAATTGTAATTATCTGCACACTAAATGGTGTACAAGGCTCATTTTACAATTTAAGATTGGCACAAGACTGCTTTTATATAATAAGTTCTAGTTAGTTTAACTAATAAATAATATGATAGATAAATAAAATATTTGAAATTTAATCTCTACTCACATTGAAGAAAAAAAAAAAAAAAAAAACCTGATTGGTGTAGTATAGATATTGATTCATTGGGCCTACGCCCATCGATTTTTTTTTTTTTGAGTAACATAATAATAATAAATAAAAGACACTCTAATAGTGATTAGAGTTATTTTTTAAACGTTAATGTTTGTAATTCATGTAGTACCAACCTACTATAGTCAAAAAATAGTGATTCATTGGGCCTAAACCCATCAAATTTATATTTCTAACATAATAATAATAAAAAATAAACACTAATAGTAATTAGAGTAATTATTTAAACGTTAATGTTTGTAATACATGCAGTGCCTACCTACTATAGTCAGAAAATACTATAAGCCCTATCAAAAAAAAAAAAAATACTATAAGCTAGTAGCTACTATAGTTAGAAAACTATAAGCTGTTTTTCGATGTTCTAAGCCTTACGGCAGTCAGCTTAAAGGACAATCTTCTTATCTGAATTAGTTAATCTTATTAATGAATTAGTTACTTGTATTAGATGTATCTAGTGTTAGTTTGACTCTTAGTAAGGAACTAATGATTGTTAGTTGTATGACAAATTTTATAAGTACTCTCGTACTCTCATTCTTGAAATAAATTTTTGAGAATTAGTGATTTTAAGGGGAAGCCCCTTAAATGGTACTCATTTTTAAAAAGAAAGAAAAAGAAGAAGAAGAAGAAGAAGAACGGATGAGTGTTGCTAATAAATCAATTTTGAAAAGTCCATGAGAGAGAGAGAGAGAGAGAGAGAGAGAGAGAGAGAGAGGATGAGAGAGAAGAAAGAGAGAGAGAGAGAGAGAAGACGAGAGAGAGAGAGAGAGAGAGAGAGAGAGAGAGAGAGAGAGAAGCTATGTTACTTAAATTCTTACTAACTATTAATATATATATATATATATATCTTTGTAACTTAAACCATGGTAAAAAGATAAATGCATGCATGTTACTTTTATGTGACTCAAAATGAGTGTAATAACAATAAATAGTAAATACTAGGAGTTTTTAGATCCATAAGATAAGATTACTATTTGTTTTAGGATAGAACTTACCAGATTAGTGTGATAAAGAGTCTAGCTTAGTCTAGGTTCTATCGCTATTTAAAAAAAAAAAAATTGTACATGATTGTTGATGAATCTAATAAAATTTATCAAATATTTTCTAAAACCTTAGCAAGAAATATTTTATTATTAGTTAGGAAAAACTATATAATATTAGGGGAGTACAAAAATATTTGTACTCCCATAATAGTGGATATTGTTGTATAATTACTCATCACAAACTATATAATGAGTCCATAATTCATATGCATTATTATTAAATATTAATAGTTACACTATGTAACAAGTTCTAAACATTTGGATTTTTCACCATTACTAATTATTTATTATTTAAAAAATTATCGGATAAATTTATGAGTTTGATACAAAATAAACTAAACTTAGACTCGTTTATTGGCTTAGTAAATAAGCTTGATATGAGCTTAACAATCAAACTCATATTTTACTAAGACTTTAAGTAATTAGGAATTGGGATTGCTAGTCCAAATTAATTAGGCTTCATAATAAACTTGATATTGAGCTCAAGTTTTTAGAAATTTTTATGAGTTCAAGCTTGAATATCATTTATATGCTCGATTTGAGCTTGAGCCAAGTTTAAACATTTTACACTTGTTGTCAAGTCAAGCTTGAACACTCATTATTTGATAAAAGCTTAGGCTGTTTACAACTCTATGTTCTCCCAATCTTACTCAAACCCTGCAATCCAAAATTTTGGTTAAGTTAGCAAGTGGGTTACTTGGGTTTGGTTAAATTTACATGAGTTTAATGTTAGGGTATTTTTGAGATTTAATAATTAATCAGGTATTTTAGTAATTACACAATAAAATATTTTTAAAATCAAAATATTCTGTTAAGGTATAACCTATAGCCTATAGGGTATGATGCAGTGTATATTTGGCTATTTGATCATTTTCTAAACATAGTAAGTAGAAAATTGCTCGGTTTTGAAGTTTAAAAAGGGAATTGTGAAACATAAAGGGAAAGTACTTTCTCCAATTTATTTACATTTAAATAAATATTATTCTGTAACCAAATAAATAACATTAAAAAAAAAAACTGATTATAATTGGACCTAACATTTGATTTAAAAAAAAAATCTGATTGGACCTCGAAATCCTTTATTTCTGAATAAAGCAAAAAATTTGGCATGAGCATATGAGGTCCGAGACTGACTGGTTAGGGCCTTTATTGTAGCCTGTCCCATAAAAAAGGTCCACGCTTCTTTTACGGTCACCTCTGTTTCACTCTCACTCACTCACTCACTCACTCTCTCGGCAAATGGACCCACTTTGGTAAAATCAAAACCGGCAAAGGCTAAAATCACATTTCCCTGAAGAGTAATATTTGCCGTTCAAAGGTAAGTCCTTTTTCCTTCTTTACTGATTTTCTTCTCTTTGTTACTTAAAACAGTGTTTTAATTTCTGCAAAATCATGATGACCCAAATATCTTTTTTCTTTTTCTGAATCTGTCACCAACTGCTGTGGTCTCTTGTTTTTTTTGAAATTTTGATTTAGACCTATGTTTGGAAAATTAAGAAAGTTTGGAAATATAAACAAATTTAGAAGCAAGAATGATTCTGGAGTAAATGGGTGGGTGTTTTTTTTTTTTTTTGCATGTTGTAAAGTGTCTATAATCAAATGGGTATCTTTTGTGCATAACAAGTTGTTTTAGATTGACATGCAAACTTGAAAAGTAGATGTGGTTGGATTTTTTGTTCTCACCAGAGATAAAGGGGAAAGAATAAATTTCAAAAAGAGAAAAGAAAGAGCTTTGCTGGGTATTGGAAGACAGACCTGCTTTGAAGATATGGAAATAGCAGAGCCTAAAATGGTTTTTTAGAGCGACCCATTTAAATGTTTTGCTATATGAACTCAGCAGAATTAAAGTTTAGTTTGAGAGTACTTAGATTAGTGATTGCTATTAGTTTGTTTTGTGCCTAGTTAAGTACTGCATGACCTTTTGTTTCGTTGTCATAGTTCTTTTATGAAGGCAATTTAATTGTGTGTTTGGGTTTATTTTTGGATTAACTTTGGCCATCAAAGCTTTTAAGAGAATCACTGGTTAATGGTGTGAAACATCAATTCAACTCTTCAATTGTATGACATTTGTAGTCTTGAAGCAAAAGGAATAAGTGTTCAGCATGGCAAAACTATGTTCATCCAAATAATAATAATAATATAAAAACCATGATTTGAATCTGATTTGAAGGCATTGACATGTATCCAAATTAATAGTGACACTAATTTATTTATATCTATTGCTTAGCTGATGAAGTAATGAATAGATGTATAAATTTTCTCTAAAAGCGTTCGCCCTGTTTGATTTCTTTTGCATTTGTTCATTTTATTGTTATAAAGCTTTATGGTTTAAAACAGTATCAGAACTTTCTGTGTTAATATGTGCAGTATTTAATGTTTCTTCTTCTTTCTGCATTTTTATGTGGGTAGCATGCTTATTGTCACACTAAAAGAAGTTACTTTGATCCATCTAAGAGCATTGAACTTTTTTGCATTACCGTATTTAAGCTCTCTTGATTTCATTGACATGGATGAATAGTTGGTGGTTTATCTTCTTCAGGATACATTCTCTATACCATGAAGAGGTCATTGCCATGGAATGAGCAAATTGATGTTATATCATCAGATGATTCTTCTTCCTCAGACTCAGAGATGGATGGGTGTGATGGAAAGCAGCCAGTTGATGATGAGTGTGACAGCAAGCAGCCAATCGACGATGAGTACAATGGCAAAGAATTATCAGATGAAGGTATTAGTATACTTCATATCAATTCATATTATAGAAAGAACCTTAGTCTGGGTTCTTTTTAGAATAACCTTTTACGAACTACCAACTCAGTTGAAACCAGGTATGCCTCTACTCTGTTTTAAAAATAGCTCTTTTTATCTGTCTAAATTTCACTAATTATAATCACCTAACATCAATCTGCATTGAATAAATGGAGTTTGTAACTTATATTTTTCATTTATTTAACATATCCAACATAAATGAAGCATAATTATGCAAATATCTCAATGGGGCATAACATGGTGTTTCAATGCTATTTGTTCTATAAAATGGGTTTTATGGTGAAGCAGTTTCAGCATGACAGACTCAGTTGATTAAGATTAACTAGCTATTAGTTTTGCTTGTCCATTGATTTTGCAGCAGAGTGACTCATAAGTAAGTTGCTTTCTATTTTAACCTTTGTAGCATGAGAATCTAAAGAATCTATCATATATGATGATAGTGAATACTATATTTTGGGACAACTAATGTAATTTTTTTTAACATTTCTGTTATCATCATGAAAACACTTTGTAGCTCCAAAGAAATTTATGTTAAGTTTATTGCTCCCCCCAATGTTCAGAAGCTGCTTTCCTTGTAAAAAGGCCAATTCTCCTTGTATTTCTAGTATTTCTAGTTATGTCATATGCACATGTTCTCTGCTAGATCATTTTGAGATTCTGCAAGTTGGATGAAACAAATGGGAAATATTTGATACCTGAATCTTGCATGCCGATCAAGGTGAAAAAATAAAAAATAAAAAATAAAAAAATTCAAGTTATTATGTTGTTTGTTTGAGTTGTGCTAGCTTTTGTTGACATATTATGCTTAGGTCTCACATGTAGGAACCTCTTAGAAGCTTTCTCTGGTTCATGACAATTGTGGACCCCATTTTTCAAATTGCAATGTAGATTAGTTCCCATCTTTCATTGTATCTCCGTTTTACCTTCATGAGTCCTTAGCATTGATCTCATTTGCACAAATGCCTTTATTTCATAAACATTCTTTTTTTCATTTTGCAGACGCGTTAATCAAAAGTGCAGAAATGTATCAGGAATACATGAAGCATATCCCAATTCCAACACACCGTGGCTCTGTTATTCCATTTACCACATGGATGGGATTAGGCAAATCCATTAAGCAGTTATATAATCAACCTTTGCACTACCTCACCAATATTCTCCTAAAACAGTGGGATCAATTGAGGATTGGCAGTGAGGATGAATGTAAGCCTTTGGATACCTTAGTTCACCCTTGTAAAGCTGAAGCCACCATCTGGCTTATTGAAGAAGTCCACCGGCACACCTCATCTCATCTTCATTTAGCCAAACTTTGGCTTTCAGACCCATTGCACCATACTTTTATTGATTCCATTTTCCCAAAATTATGAACCATATACTGAAAGGCCAGGCCCTTCAGTTTTCACTGGCCTTTGCGCTGATTCTGTAAAATGTCATCTACATCTGTTAGATTTGATCAGGACCTGTATCTAATAAATTCAGTATGAAAGAGAGCTTTTCTCTTGTTTATGCATTCTATTTCCCCCTCTACCATAATTGTTTACATTTGACATAAGTTGCTGTTGGAAGAATGTCTGCTCACTCTCATTTATTCTTGATTTGTTTATTTTATATCGAACAATGTTCTCTTGGTCGGAGTTTAAAATTGCAATGGTCATTCTTTGCTGCAAACAATTGGAATTAAACTGATACATAGTTTGGTCAAATTTTAATCGACATTATTAACAAATATATTTATTATACTGAGTGTTTAAGTACAAATGAATCATTTTCTTTCTTTCTTTCTTTTTGTAAAGTTCCACTACCAATAATCACAACAAGAACAATTCCCTTGCCGAAAAAAGTGAAACCTGCTATTGTCTCGGACAATAATTTCCCTTTCATATATTCTTGATGCTAATTTGGAAAACGAGTGGCAATCAGCACATATACGGAGATTCTTAACAACACGAATTGGCGTTCCTTGACCTGTGCTGATAAGACCAAAAGCTATGGCTAATTTCTCACTATGTTGGCTGAGCAAGTACTCTTTCTCATGCTCATCAACATCAAGCATAACATTGGTTAAATCAGGAACATGGCCTGCATCCTTCAGTCTGCAGTTTATTTCTTGTAGCATCATTGCAATGTGGGCCTTTTCTGGGTGTGATTCATCACCAGAGGTGAACTCGTGGATTATGCCATTAACCTGCATTGAACTTGATCCAGGCACTTTATGGATGCCTTTTTCTTTCAATTGTAACCTCACTTGTGCAACTTCTTTCCATTTCCCAGCAGATGCATATATGTTTGAGAGAAGCACATGAATCCCTGTCCTATCAGGAGCCAATTCAGTTATCCTTTCAGCTGCATGTGCTGCCAATTTGACGTTTTTATGTGTCCGGCAAGCAGCTAAAAGAGACCCCCAAATCACATCATTAGGTTCCATGGGCATGCTCTTTATGAGATCAATAGCTTCTTCTAACAACCCAGCTCTGCCAAGTAAATCAACCATGCACCCATAATGGACAATTTGAGGGTAGATTCCATGGATTTCCTTCATTGACCTGAAAAGATGCCAGCCTTGATCCACAAACCTGCAACGGCTGCATGCCGTCAGTAGTGCCACAAAGACTACCTCATCGGGTTTCACCCCTTGCCTAAGCATCTCATTGAAAAGCTCCACAGCTCGTTCCCCATTTCCCTCCATTGCCATTGCTCCAATGGCTGCAGTCCAAGCAGAAACATCTCTTTTTGCCATCTTATTGAAAATTTGTATTGCACTTTGAGTGTCACCACACCTGGCAAACATGTCAACCAAGGCTGTGCCAAGCCGCATGTCACAGTGAATATTATTCTTTTCAATGTAGGTAAGGATCCACTTCGTAAGATCAAGAGCTCCTAAATACCCACAAGCAGATGCAACGCCCACCATTGTCACCCTATCTGCTTTAATCCCTTCATTCTGCATCTCTCGGAAAAGTTCAATTGCCTCCTCAAACATGCTCTCCTGGACCAAAGCATTTACCATTGTGTTCCAGGACACAAGATCATTCTCTGGCATTTCATTGAAAATTTCCCAAGCTGACTCTACATTATCATTTCCAATTAAACCTGCAATCAATGAGTTCCATGACACCAAAGTCTTCTTTGACATACAGTTAAAAACTCTGTGAGCCATTTCTTGTTTAGCACACTTCATGTACATGTCTATCATGGCATTAGAAATGTTATCCCAACTTTCTAGTCCATTTCTTAAAACATAACCATGGCACTGCTTTCCAAATAGAAGATCGCCTAATTGTGCACATGCTGAGATTGCTGATAACATTGTAACTCTGTCCGGTCGTGGTCCCTGTTGCAGCATCTCACCAAAAACAGCAAGAGCATCTCTCACAAGTCCTTGCCGCACATAATTTGACATGATAGTATTGCATAGAACCAAATTCCTATCAACACATTCATCGAAAAGCCTCTTTGCACTACCAATTGCTCCACATTTCATGTACATATCAACAAGCGCATTCACCATAAACGTGTTACACTTTACTCCTTCCTCACCCACATAAGCACTTACCTTCTCACCCAATTCAAGATCCTTCAACTTTGCACAAGCCGAAATCACACACACCATTGTAACTGAATTGGGTGTAATACCCGTCTCCACCATTTCATAAAACAACGAAACTGCATCCTCTGGACAATCCCTCCTAGCATAACCACAAATCAAACTAGTCCACGACACAACATTTCTCTCAAGCATCCCATCAAACACCTTCCGTGTATACTCCATCTTCCCACACTCTGCATACAAATGAATCAAAGAGTTACCAATAAACACATCTTCCTCTAAACCCATCTTAACAACTACTCCATGAACTTGAATTCCCTCACAAAACCCAACAATCTTCGCACACGCGCTTAGTACAAAAGGAAACGTGAACTTATCAGGCACAATACCCGCAATCACCATTTCAATATAAAGCAAGATAGCTGCATCACCAAACCCAGCTGAAGAGTAGCCTCTAATCAAAGAATTGTACATGAACAAAGACCCAATACTCCCCTCATCTTCTCTATAAAGTTTGAATGCCTTCTGAGCATAATCTAAGCTTTCAAGAGTGCCCATTTGGGCACACGCAACAATTAGCTTGGACACAGTAGAGGGACTATGAGTGAGGCCTTTCTTTGTGAAGTGTGACTGTACTTGCTTGAGTTCTTTGATGGATTTGCAATTCTGGAAAGACCCATTTGGAGAGGGGTGTTTGGTTGTGGTCTTGGGGTCATTTTGGTTGGTGGGAGTTATGAAGGTTGGAGTGGCTGAGACCAGAGGAGACAGTGGAAGAAGGGTTACAGCCATAGTGTTCATTATGGTGTTGGGTGCTAACTAAGTAAACTGAAAGGTCTTGAATTGGCTCCCTCTATTTATATATTGGTTGACGAAATTGTGTGTTTGAATCATTTTTTTTTTTTTTTTTTAATTTTAAATCTTGATGCTTTTTTTTTTCTTCCTAAAAAATAAACACAAGTACAATTGTATGTAGAAAACTTTTAAAGGTTTTAACTAAGTCGGTAATCAAAATAAGATGAGATTTTAAACTAAAACAAACAAACCATTGAACTGACAAAAACCAACATCCAATTTTCAATGGAACATATCTTGCAATGTCATGCTCCCTATATCAAATGTTGATGCAGTTGGTTGTACAGTAGATCAATTTGTTGAGTACAATTGAGCTAACTAAAAATGTTGGGGTGGTACGGATATGATACCGACCTAGGAGGTTTCAATACTGAAATCAGAGATATTTTGAGAAAAAAATTTCCCATACATGTTACATGAGGTTAAAAGTTTTCATTGCTTGCACATGGATTTTGCTTGAAATAGCAAGAATTTAACATGAAAAAAATTTGATGATAAATGATGAATACAAAGGAATCTGTACACATATTTGTGAACAATCTAATTTCTAGAATAAATCCAGCAGAGAATATATTTATTTACTTATCTATTTATCTTAATGAATAGGTAGAATCATTGACAAAGAAAGCAATCATACAGTAATATGTATAACTCAAAACCGGAAGAAGCACGAGCTGCATCAAGATTGCAAATTTTTGCACAAATTTTAATTTTCTTGCAACTCCCTATCTGAGCTCTTCTTATAGCACAAAAAAGGCCTCCTCTCTTTTATTCCACCATCATACAACCCCACATGATAGATTTGAGGAAGCCAGAGCCACCTGCATATGTTGTAACCTTGAAGAATTTTATTCAAAACAAATTGAGAAACAAACATATACCCCAGAGGGCAGTGACACAGAAATATTGAGTAATGTTCATAGTACAAACGGGCTAATGCCCCATTTGTGGCATAGACTCCTTTTTAAGTACTAAGTCACCAAGACCTCTTTTGTTCTCAACCTTTAACATCCTTCTTGATGTCTTTGATAATTTGCTCCTCATTCCTTATAGATAGGAGGACAGTGGATCTCCTTGTCTTAGACCTTTGCCTCCATGAAAATACCCCACTAAAGAGCCATTGAGAGTGACAGAATATTGAGTAGTTATACATTCTTTTACCAATTGACAAACCTTGGGGGAATTCCAGCTGATATCAGGCACATAAAGATGAAGTTCCAATCTAAAAAAAATCATAATCCTTCTTCAAATCTGCCTTGATTGCATCTGGCCACACCTATACTTCTATTGCAGTGTTTCACCAGCTCATGAGCCAACAGAAATTCTCAGAGATATTTGTGTCTCTTGTGAATTCAGTTAGGTTTGAACTAACCAAATCTAGGATCTTGGTAATACATTTATATATATGTGAAATACATATGAACCACAAACAGGAACTCGAAGAGAAAATTTGACCCTTTTTACATAGAGAAGTTAAAGAATTACAATTGATGCAATGGTCGTACTAAGGTGATTACTATAAATATTATAAAACAGCAATCACATGATCCAAATGCTTTTATTCAGTTCGATTCTAATATTCTACAGTTAGAGAGTTCTGTGCTTCTACCATTTTGGACAAATTGTTTGTGTTAATATATACTCAAGGGCGAAGTTAGGGGTATTTGCTTCAGAACCAGATTGTAATATCAATATATAATTAAAAAGGCCAACGGGGGCTTGGCTCAGCTGGTAAGGCTCGGACACTTCATCTAACTCATCTAGGTTTGAGTCCTGTTGCCAGCATGAGTCTATTGGTGGGCATCCACATGGGTTGGCCCATGGGTTTTAACATTAGCGTCCTACCTGTGGGTTGGCGTACATAGCTAACCCCTATTTTTTTTTAAATATATATATATATAATTAAAAACATTCATGTAGGCATACACAAAGCATCAGCATTGGTGGTGCCAAAAATTTAGTAATTTGGCACCATAACAAAACTACTTTATTTATTTTACCACCTCACTTTACAAAACACCTAATATTAATGATTTTATTTTAGCTTTCAACTCAATATAATAATATATCTACTATAATAAACTAATATATTCACAATGTTAACACAATAAATAATCTAACCTACAGTGTAAACACAATAATTTTTATTTTTTTTTAATATTTGAACTACAGTGCACCGACAAAGATAGCTGTGCACTGTAGCTTAACAGCAAAAAATTATTGTTTTGGCTCCACCAATACAGCCCCAATTTTGTAGTTTGTGGTGTTAAACATAGCAATTTAGCTTTTTAGCACCACCACACTAATACTCACTCATGTATACATGTGCATATATGCATGCATGTATATGTGTTTGCTTAAAATAGTTGGTAGCAAACAATTTCATGCTTTTTGAGAAATGAGTAAACTAACTCCAAATGAAGGTTCTTAAATCAATTTATCTTTTGGACTTTGGAACATTATAAGCTTTAATTAGATATCATTGTTTCATATAAGATTGTATAAAGATCAGTAAGAAATCATCATAAAATATTGAGAACTTCTATACCTAAAAAATGAATATAAATTACAAATTTGTATTATATTTATAATATACATATTGCTTTATTGTTTATGTATATATACATAAATAACATAGGGAACTTTTCTAAAGAGAGAGCCATTTGGACTAGCCTCAATCCAGTAAAACCTATGAACAACTAACTCCATGTCCAAAACTAGTGGCCAAGTAATTTAGGAGCATTCAACCATGATAAGCTAAGCAATTTATGCTCATGCCCAAGGGCACATATTGCTTTATTCTCATTTATCATATGATTGTTGCTTAATTAAGAGTTGAAATCTCTTGACTATTAGAATTTAAAAGATTAAAGTTCTTTTCTTTTGAGAGGGGGAGCACTATTATTCCCTGCCCCAATACATAGCTTCGTGAAGTCTATATTGAGCACGTCTCATATCATGCTATTAAAAACTGTACAGTCCTAACTTGTTAACTTTAATATAATTTCTTTAAAATTTTATTTTATAATTAGGTCCTCATAGACAAGTGGAGATAATCAACTAACTTAAAAAGTGGTCTTCAAGCTGCAAGTGTAATCAATTGATTATGCAGTTAGCTCCAATGTCTCCAATTTAAAACCACCGCAGACTTTCTAAAGTTCCTAGATAGCTTGAGCTGGAGTTGATTCTTTATTGAATTTTCTTTTTTTACTTTTTGTTTATTGCCTTGTCTTTTTTCTTGTATACCATATACTTGGGTAGCACCCTTTTGCATTTTTTATGAAATTTTACTTATAAAAAGAGGGGTAATTTCACTTAATTCACTTATGATTTAAGGCAATTACACCTTGTCTACCTCTGGTTTAAAAGAACCACTTTACCTACTTGAGATTAAATTTGTTATGCAGCCGTAACCCACCTCTATCCCAGCCTTTTAAAAAACCAATAAAACTAAATAGAGGTCATGTTCTTGTGAAAGGACGCTCAGAGAAGAGGTGCTTTTCATTATCTATTAATAGAACTTCTATGAAAGATTATCTGCACAACTTAAATTATTGTTGTCCCACTCTTACTATTTCATTTTATGATCTTTTATGCCCTATCAAGTGCAGTATGTTACGTATAAAAAAAAAAAGTGCAGTATGTTACGTGTCTAATCTCTCTGCTAATTTAAACTTTGGTTACTTACAAGAGGGAAAAGAAAAAAAGAATGTGCGACATTTGGCAATTAATGGAGCATAAAATGGAACAATCATGCTTCAATGAGCCTGTCTTTTTTTTCTTTCTTCTCTTTTACGCCAGTCATGCTTTTTTTATGAAGGAGTGAGAGTGAGAGAATCTCAGATAACCATTCTCCACATTTTGTTGTTTATTTCTTTGATTGTATGAGACTAGGAAGCAAGGCAAAAGAACCATTCCATCTTATTATTATTAAATTACATCACAACATTCTTGAAAATTTGGGGTGGTTACAGAATTAGTTTTTGATGTCGCGGAAGCCTGAAGAGAAGCACACACGATGCTCTCTTGACGGAATAGAAACTAAACTGTTAGTTCCTGGGTAGTAAACCTCGAATCCACGAGGGGTTCCTTGAATCCACGAGGGGTTCCTTGAATCCACAAGGTGATAAGTCTGGAATCCACCAGAGAACACAAAAGACACACGTCTAAATTTTTATTGATAATAAACTATAACTGACTTGCCTTTGGAGGCTACAATGTGTTTAAATAGTAAAAACAAAACCTAGGGTAACTAGAAACCCTAAGGCGGCTATGAAAGCATATAAAATCCTAATTGACTAAACAACATTAAAAATATCTAAAAACAAAGAAGTAAATGCCCTAAACCTAAAATAACGAAAATTACATAAAAATACCAATTATAAAAGATTACAGAAATTAATTAGAATATTTTGTCCTACATCAAACCCCTCCACTTGAAATAAACTCGTCCTCGAGTTCATTCTTGAAATCTGAAATCTTCCACTCCAAATAAACAAATACTTTGAATGTTTTAATAACTTGATCTGGTTCTGAAACTTGAATCTGTCATAAAGTGTAGTATAAAATTTCTTCTCATCTATCTTCAATTTATTTGCAACATCAATCAACAAAGGGTTGATAGTAAAATTAAAATTCTCTACTCCAAGAAAATCAACATATTATGTAATCGTCTTCAATAAATCAACCGGAACCTGGGTGTTGAGGGTGATGGACTCGTCCTTACCTTTGACCCCAAGTGGATCTTCCACAATATTCTCAATAATCACTATCTCTTGATTTCTGTGATCTTCCACAATCAACTCAATCTTCTTTTCAAGTTTCAATTCAACAACTTGTTGCAAGTCTTGACCTTTTTTAACCACTTCAAAAGTTTCTCCAGAAATAGGCTGCTTCTTCTTAGCCCTCAAACTCTTTTCTTTACTTGATACATGGACTTGGCTGTGATAATTTTGGTTTTCACCTTTCATGTTGTGAACATATTGATTTTCATATGAAAATACAAATTTATAATCAACACTTGTATAATCTAGTATATCATAATAGTCATTAGGAAACCATAAATCAATTAATACCTTCTTCATTTTTTGCCAAGAGCAGATTGGATGCTTACCTCGCCGCTTTTTATCGATTTGAATGTCTTTCCACCATTCCTCTGCTTCATTGTCTAATTTATTAGATGCAAGCCGCACCTTTTCTTCATCACAAATCTTCCAAAAATTAAAATACTCTTCTAAATCAAGAAGTCAGTCAATAAAATCCATCTTACACATATCTCCATCAAAGAATGGAATTTTCTTGTAGCTAGGAGTGCGTCTTTGAATATATCGAACATTGTTGTTGCAAGATGATTTCCTAGCAAGAAGAGTAGCAATCTTTTGCTGGATTTCGCCTATAATTTTCTGACTCTTTTCACAAAATTGGTGATTCTCATTACGAAAATTAAGGAACTCAGCCCTAGTGAGGACTGGGTTGTTGACGTCGTCACCGCCGTCATTGTTGTGGTGGTCACCGTCTCGTCGGTTAGCCATCAGACCAGGGTAAGTCAAGGCTCTGATACCAACTGATGTCGCGGAAGCCTGAAGAGAAGCACACACGATGCTCTCTTGAATGAACAGAAACTAAACTGTTAGTTCCTAGGTAGTAAACCTTGAATCCACGAGAGGTTCCTTGAATCCACAAGGTGATAAGTCTGGAATCCACCAGAGAACACAAAAGACACACGTCTAAATTTTTATTGATAATAAACTATAACTGACTTGCCTTTGGAGGCTACAATGTGTTTAAATAGTAAAAACAAAACCTAGGGTAACTAGAAACCCTAAGGCGGCTATGAAAGCATATAAAATCCTAATTTGACTAAACAACATTAAAAATACCTAAAAACAAGGAAGTAAATGCCCTAAACCTAAAATAAGGAAAAATTACATAAAAATACCAAATATAAAAGATTACAGAAATTAATTAGAATATTTTGTTCTACATCAGTTTTTATCAGAGAGAGCCGTGGCTATGCCTCTAATAGTCTTGGGAGTTGTCCTGCAGCACCCACCAAAAAGAGAAGCCCCAGCCTCCCTCCACTTGACTATGTATGATACAAAATCTTCATCTACATTCCCACTTGATTTCTGCAATAGAAAATCATTTAACTTTAGTGCTTTGAGGAAATATTAAGCATTATCAGAACCTACTATCTAGGAGCTCAAACATCCATCAAAGAGTAAACCATGCAGCAGGTGGATTGAGTATATATTTCAAGAAATACCCCCTTTTTCAACTTGGAAGATTAAGAATTACATACTTGTAAAAGAAAAGGCTTACAAAGTAACATGCAATAAATGTGATTTGTGTCACTTCAACTACATAATAATTATATGTCTGAAGTATTTTTTTTGTGATAGGCTACACTATTACAATGGCACATCATTTTGTAAGGTTTATGTAATAAAAATTACTCTCTCGCATCACTCTAATGGTAAATTATTGACAAGTGTGTTTTCAGAAGACCGGAGATTAGTGTCAATGAAGGACTGATATAAGCTAATTCTGTTAAACTATGCCTTACATTGTGAATATGCAATTATTCTTAGCGATCCTAAATGGTGTTTTAATAAACGATTGTCCTAAAAGCAATAAGCAACAGAGTAAGGCAAGCAACTCACCACCCATTGCTTGGTCTGACCATCATAAGTCTCACCGCTGTTGGGATATATCAGAACTGGTTTACTCGTTACCTGCCAAAGAGTTGGCCAGAGACATCATTTCAAAATTTTCAAAATGTTAAGAAGGTAATTTTGAAATTCATCAGTAGCAGTAAATTATAATCCTAATGCTTCATTTGAGAGATCATTAGAAGAGACAAGCTAGAGATATATCATGACAAATGTTAAGCAGGATAAGTGTAAAATTTATCAGCAGCATTATAACCCTAATGCTTCATTTGTCTTTTAATTTGAAGTGACCATAAGAGTAAATTGTTGCAAAACGAATAATAGAATGCAGGCATGACTGGCATAAAATCCTGTACCTAAAGGAACAGGAGGAAGAACTAATGTTTGCAAGTCTTTGGACGTTAACCAAGAAAAAAACAAACAATCAAAGGCAAACAGCAGGAGTATTGTTAATTTTATAAGCCCCATAAAGCTAAAGAATCTTTTTGTAAGAGGTGTGTTGCAGTTTGAATTATTAAAATCTGAGATCACTTGAAGATCTTGTCACAAGGAATGCTTAGTAATGAATTATTAGGGGCACCTAACCAATTCCTTCAAAAGTTCAGGAGAATTAAGTAGATACAGAATCTCTATCAGAATGTAATCTCATAAATAAGCATCAACCCCAAAAATTGTACCTTTCGAATAGATGTAATCAGTCCATGGATAAATCTAGGAGGGGTACAGTTGATCCCAACAGCAACAACCTGCTTGCATGAATCTGCAATGGAAACACACTCTGAAATAGGATCACCGCTAACCACATTAATTCCATCCTTAGAATTGAATGAAAACCATGCTGGAATTTCCATGCCTTCTTCTTCCAGAAGCTCAGCATATGCCTGCATTATAAAGAAAAATCAATGAATGTGTTACAGCCAGAGGTAAAGGTCATATTGGAACTAGTGCATATGCACATAATTAAAAAGAAAAAGGAAAAATATCAAAATATCAAGATAGATTTTTCCAAACTTTAATAGCAAAAATGTAGATAGGTATTCTGACTTCTGACTAGAGTGACAACCTCATTTCTGGATAACAAATTTTGACAACAAATGAGATGATTGAAAGACGTATAACCTTATTAATGTGTGATACCAACTAATTCCTTTCAATGCATTGGCATTATGTGGATTTTGGAACCATTCAAGACCCCTGTGGACTTTGTCCCACCACTAAAGTTTAAATTAAAATGATGAAATTCACATTTGACTTGTCTTCTTCACAGACCCAAAAAGAAAGTGAAAAAAGGACAAATGGCTTGTTATTTTCACTCGAGTAAGGAGGAAATTTGTTAAATCAGAAAGGTATAATTAAGATACGAATTAAAGCTATCAAGTTGATTTTGGAATTAAAAAAGAACAAATGTAAGCAAAGTATAAATGAGGTTCACATAGTATTCAATATATCATTTTATAAGGAACTAGCTAACAAATTAATGAATGTGCTCTTTCATGAGAGAACCTCCAGCGAAACTACAGATGAAAAAGAATGATGGCTAGCACAAATCAGAAAACAAAATTGAGGCAGATTGGCTAGAATTATCCGCTGGTAGTATAGACAGACATATATTGTAAGTAAATTGAAAGGTTCAATGGCTAGCACATGGAAAAAAGCAAAATAGCATGGTACCTTTGCCTCTAGCTTATTTGGAATTGTTTCAAACGCAATTAGGTCAGCACCTGAGTTGGCTAGAATCTGTACCCTTCTCCTATTAAAATCCTTCAATGTTTCCAAAGTGATTGCATCGCCGTAGTTCCCACTGTGAACAGAGAATAAAAAAAGTTATAGAGACATGTTGATGCATCACAATAAGATAATATAATACCACTGTGGACACTATACTTGCTTTATGAACAAATTCTTGCCCAAAATTAAGACGGGCATATTTAATCATATCCAATTGTCCACTACTAAAAGAAATGGCCAATCATCCATGTTCTACACGTCAAATGTGCAAGCATCTCTACCATTATCATTCGAGCCATGCAATTAAATAACAAGTGACTCACATACATCAGTCACATTCGTGTACATAGCGATGAGCTTTGTGACCGATGCTACGAACTTATCCTTTTTTCACTACTTACTGTCACTGTTAACGTTACTTTTATTATGCGCCAATCACAACATAGAGTTGTGAAATTTTTTATGTCACTAGAGCTATTGTTTCTACTTAGATATAAAGCAAATGTCAATATCAATGAAGACCAACTTTAGAAATTAATTACTCCATGAAGACCAAGTTCACACACCTATACTCAGAACCATCAGCTAGATAAGCTCCATAGCTTCCAACAGAAGCTGCAACCAAAATTGGACGTCTCGAAGTCCTTCCATTTTCCATGAAATCCCAGGGGTCTTTCGTGCATCGGTCATAGTAAATTTCCCTTGCCTCACACGCAATTTCTACACTTTTCCTAAGCAAAGCTTCAGCTTCTTCCTTAGAGAAGCCTTTAGCCTCAAATCCCTGAATCGTGGCCTATGAAAAATATGAAACATGGTAACTTTGATTACTAAGAAAAAAAAAATGCTATGGGTGAACATAAAGTAACATGGAAAGGGGGTCTGAAAAACTACCTGATAAGATGCTGTAAGTATGATATTAGCTCCAGCATCAAGGTAATCTAGATGAACCTGTTAATTCAAGCAAGTCCATTAACCAAAAATGCATATAAACATTTTTTTTACACTAAATAATAGTGGTAAGTGTTTCTTTGGGAGAGCTTATAATACATAACTTCTAAATATACTTATTTAACAATCAAACCACAGTGAATATTTACATGGCAATGCAAATGACTATTCACTTGCACTTTTAGTCACATAACTACTTTTTTTTTTTTTTTTAATATTTAATGTGAAGTCACATAATTTATTTAATGAATATTCTTATTTATTTAAAACAAACCGATAACAATTTTATGAATTGTTAGTATTTGTTACATAATGGGTTTCAAACTCGTTTGAAGGAAAATTCAACCTTATAATTTTGCTAAACTTATGTTATACAATGTAATTTTTGACAACCGACGACAAAGTTGACACTCTAAGATAAGGACGTGTGACACATGCCGAGTAATATATGGTTGTTTGTATTTTGGATAATAAGAATTTTTTTTTTTTTTTTTACCCCTTTGTTTTCATCCTTATCATCCCATTTTCTTTTTCACTCATTACAAGTTAGACCACCTCATCCTACATACCTGTTACTATCAATATTATTGTGTTAACAGTGTTTTAAAGAAAAAATTGTAGTTATAACCTCAATTGCATGAAAGAGACAGATGTCACGAAAGTTCAAGACCGGTTCACTTTAGTACAAATACTCACGAGGAGAGGACAGGATAGCTTTCGACACCTCAGTGTCAGACAAAAATTATTGTATTCCTTTTCCTTTTGTTTTCTTCTTTTTATGAATCAGGACTATACAACTGTGCTTATCTTTTATATAATATATATATATATATATATATTATCAACCGCACGTTACATGCCATTTTAGTAATGGTGTGTGAGTTTAACGGAAAAAAAAAAAAAAAAAACAGTTTATCATATATATATATATAAAACAAAATCAACTTCTTGCAAGTTGCAATCTTCACATAGCATAGGAATTGTATTCTCAGAACACGTGTATCAAAGTCCTCCAAACGCGTATGCTTATCACTTATCATGATACTTGTGTGTTGTGACTAATCCGTGAGATACCACGAAATGTTCGGGGGAAAAAATAGAAATAGAAAGAAAAAAAAAATCGTTGTAACTTTATTCTATTCAAAAGGTTAATTAGCAATTAGATGACAATTTATATATGTACAATTAATAACATGGATTGGAAAGACAAGAAAATATAAGAAAATGTCATCAAATCAAACTTTCTATTGATGTTCACGGAACTATATTATGATCTTTTTTTTCTAAAAATATAATTATATTTTGGTCTTAAAAATTACAATTTTGCATGTGTCAGAAAATATAACGTTCTAAAAAAAAAAAGGACAAAAATTTTAGCAGATTTAAAGGGATTTACCATGCATAATAGAATACAAAATTTTATCGTTAAATAAAAGTCAAAATCCACAAATGTAATAAAACCAATATAGACGTGCATTCATTTCTTACCAAAAATTGAAAGGGAAGCAAATATAATTTTTGCTTCTCATAGTCATAGTCTATATAAAACTAAATTACACTTTTAACCATTAAAATTTGAAATTATCATCTTTTATATTAAAATTTTTATTTATTTTGTTCCATAAGTTCGATTTTGTTTTCAAAATAGAACTTCTAGTTTGCTCTATGACTATAACCAATCTCACCATCGTTTTATTGACACTTAACAGTGAAATTACTCATTAAAATAAACTAAAGAATCATCCAAATGAAAACAACCCTAAACTTAAAGGTTAAAGTGTAATTTAGGGTCTATTTGTTACACAATCTCAAATTCACATTTTTACATTTTAAACAATTTTACATACATTTTCACACTTTTTCACCTACACAATTTTCAAAAAACTACAAAAATCTCATTTCAAACTACCCTACCAAACACCGCTTTAATATTTAAAAAACAAATTAGGACCTCCCTCTCACCCACCTATATCGTTTTGTTGACACTTAACGGTCATATTAGTCATAAAAATATTAATTCATCAAAAACTATTAGTAAAAAAAAAAAGAACTAAAATACCACCCAAATAAAAATGACCCTAAACTTGAAGGTTAAAAGTGTAATTTAGTACCTAAAAAATAAAATTTTCCTTTCATTTTCTAGGTACGTATTTTTCAAAGAAGTTAAGAACCACATCATGAGAGAGAGAGAGAGAGAGAGAGAGAGAGAGAGAGTACCCTTCGGACAAGATGAGGGGAATCGACAAGGCACTTGGCGCTCCAAAGAGGGTCGTTGAGATCAGCCCCATGTCTTTCCAGCTCTGTCGCAAAGCCACCATCGATGACAACGTAGCCACCGCACTTTCCGATGAAATCCGACATAAAAGTCGACGACGTTGTTGTTGTTGTTGTTGTCTCCACCATGTTTCCTGAACCCATGTTGTTCGTGATCACTCTGTGGTGTTTGTTTTTTGTGGCGGTTTATGTAACTTTAAATGCAAAACTTGGAAGTGTGTGCGTAAAATTGAAACCGAAGCACACTTTTATAGAGTACTAGAGAGTAGAAACTAGCTAAACAGGCGGTGGTTACTGTCCAATCTTCTTACATAGAAAACAACAATTTATAGAAGGAAGACAACATCGCAAGTTACGAATATGCCCCGCCCCCCCAATTATGTTTTTTGTTCGTCCAATAATAATAACAAGATTCGGACTAATCTTTCCCAATAGTATATTCAGCCAAAAAAAAAAAAAATCTTTCCCAATAGTGAGTCTTGTCCTTATCCCTAATCATCGTACCCATTAAGTCTAAATTTTATTTTATGGAGTATGATTTATTTACATTGAGTGTAATATGATTAAGAATATCATTACGTGTTTTCTCAATAAAACACACAATTATTTTCTGTCACATGAATTGTCTTACAAGTTACAAGTAATTGTAACTCATGTATATCAACAACAAAAGAAAAGTAGCAGAACCCACTATTATAATTGTCTTTAACCATTCTTTTAAGCAAGCAAAAAAAAAAAAAAAGCATAAACATCATGAATTTTGGGTCAAAATCAAACTAATAACCATTTGTCCTTATAATTTGAAGTTATAAATCCATCAACTTTAATAAAATGTCCGTATCAAACTTGATGGTTCTAACTTCTAAGAGTCTTGTAACTCAATAGGATTGTCTAGTCTTTTACATTAGGAGAGTTCAAGTTCTACACTGTGCTTGAAAATGGGAGAAGGGAAAAGAAAAGAAAGGAAAAGCAAGGAAAATAGATCATTTCTGCTGTTTGGTTGTCCAAGGAAAAGAAAATTTGATGAGGTGGAGTGATACTTTTTCCATGGGCCCCACAGTTTTTGTATCAGCCCAATTTGGGCGGAAATGGCTGGAAGGGATAGAAATATTTTGCTGGGGTCCACCACTTAATACTTTAAATGACCAATATGCCCTTAATAATTTTAATAAATTGCGAGTATTTTTATATATGAATTTCCTCATCATTAACGAGAAGCACAAAGGTAAAAGCATGCATTTTTCCTTCCTCTTCTTTATGCAACAAACCAAACAAATAAAAGATAGAATTTTCACATTCTTTTATGTAGTTTCTTTTCTATATCCAAACACATCAAAAAGAAATATTTTCTTCTCTCTTTCCCTTCCCGTCCTCTTTTCTTTCCTCTTCCCTTTCCCTAGCTACAACCAAATATAGTGCTAATCTTCCTCCTCCCCCACTTATAATAGTAATGGTTGAATTATGAATAAAAAAATTCACACATTTTGTTCCCATTCCATTAATAACTGCAATGAATGGAAAGTGCTACAAGTGCACTTAACATGATAATATTGTAAAAATATTTGGATTCAAAATTATAAAAATCGTGTTAAAACTCTAGGCATTTATTGAAACTTACGAATTATCTTTTAAGCAAGCAAAAAAAAAAAAAAAGCATAAACATCATGAATTTTGGGTCAAAATCAAACTAATAACCATTTGTCCTTATAATTTGAAGTTATAAATCCATCAACTTTAATAAAATGTCCGTATCAAACTTGATGGTTCTAACTTCTAAGAGTCTTGTAACTCAATAGGATTGTCTAGTCTTTTACATTAGGAGAGTTCAAGTTCTACACTGTGCTTGAAAATGGGAGAAGGGAAAAGAAAAGAAAGGAAAAGCAAGGAAAATAGATCATTTCTGCTGTTTGGTTGTCCAAGGAAAAGAAAATTTGATGAGGTGGAGTGATACTTTTTCCATGGGCCCCACAGTTTTTGTATCAGCCCAATTTGGGCGGAAATGGCTGGAAGGGATAGAAATATTTTGCTGGGGTCCACCACTTAATACTTTAAATGACCAATATGCCCTTAATAATTTTAATAAATTGCGAGTATTTTTATATATGAATTTCCTCATCATTAACGAGAAGCACAAAGGTAAAAGCATGCATTTTTCCTTCCTCTTCTTTATGCAACAAACCAAACAAATAAAAGATAGAATTTTCACATTCTTTTATGTAGTTTCTTTTCTATATCCAAACACATCAAAAAGAAATATTTTCTTCTCTCTTTCCCTTCCCGTCCTCTTTTCTTTCCTCTTCCCTTTCCCTAGCTACAACCAAATATAGTGCTAATCTTCCTCCTCCCCCACTTATAATAGTAATGGTTGAATTATGAATAAAAAAATTCACACATTTTGTTCCCATTCCATTAATAACTGCAATGAATGGAAAGTGCTACAAGTGCACTTAACATGATAATATTGTAAAAATATTTGGATTCAAAATTATAAAAATCGTGTTAAAACTCTAGGCATTTATTGAAACTTACGAATTCATAATTTCAAACTAGAAATATAGAAAATTAGTTTGCTTTTAACCCCCCCTTTTTTTTGAAACGATTTTAACCCAAAATTGATGAGGTGGTTTTGTCATTTTTTTTTCTTAATTTTAATTAGTAAGGGAAAGCATAGAAGTACCATGTTTTTTCATATACAATGACAACGAAGTAATGTTCGTCTTGTTTTCCATTTAAAAATAAATAAATAAAAATTCTTCTTGTTATTCTTAACAATGCTATAAACTTTTATTGAATTCTAGAAATTTTTACATGGTTTTGATTTTAAAGGGCAATGCTACATACATAAAAATTTACAATATTTTTCACGATAATTAAATTGATAAACTTTTACTGATTTCATGTAGACCCACCCCTTAAATCTTGCTAATAATCTATCACATTAGCAGTGGTAAATAGCTTTGTCAAATTTTTTTGTGTTCATAATTTTTTTTTTCAATTAAGAACGTGTAGGACTCAAAGACCAGCGAAAGAGAGAAGACGGAGTAAAAGAAACGAGGTTTTGCATAAGTAATTGACAATTTGACACATTTCCCTAACAAGTAACAAGTAACAAGTTAGATTATCCTTGTTGAGATATACATCAAATCTCCTACACATGCCGTGTAGGAAATTCCAACCCCCCAAAATTAATGGATCGTTATCGTACTATGTTCCTACCTTTCTGCCTTAATATTCTCTCTTAAGTTGTCCAAAGTTTTCGTTTTAAGTAAAATCACAAATGTAATCTTTCTTGTTGTTTGACAATTGAGATATAAAATATTCTGTGTACTTTGTTATGTGCATTATGAGTGGATGCTCTAGCTGTCTTGCATGGGAGAATCCAAAAAGTCTATCACAAAGTCTAAGGAGGCACCTTTTTATGCACCATCTATCACAACTTGCTTGACTGCCAATTAGTGATTGAAGTTATAGACTCATGTATAAATGATGTAATTCAATTACTAACAGACATTCAAGCGGCAAAATGTGTACCAAAAGTTGTGTGCTTAAAATAACTAGGGAAGAATCTAAATCTTATTTATTTATTATAAGATTTAGAAGAGTAGACGTTCTAGCTGTCTTGCATGGAAGAATCCAAAAAGTCTAAGGACGCACCTTTATACACACTCTCTATTACAACTTGCTTTGGTGCCAATTAGTGATTGAAGTTATTTGAGTTATAGACTCATGTGTAAGTGATGTAATCCAATCACAAGCAAACATCCAAGTAAATTATGGCAAAATTTATACCAAAAGTTGTGTTCATAAAATGACTCAAGAAGAGTCTAAATCTTATTTATTTGTTATAAGATGTGCTGATTCTATTTTATCATGTCTTATATATTAATAAACTATTGATGATATATTAAAATTCAATCAATTTATTTTACAATAAATTGGTAGTTTTGTGTGTGTGTGTGTGTGAGAGAGAGAGAGAGAGAGAGAGAGAGAGAGAGAGGAAGACGCACAACACCAAACCAAATGCGCTGAATAATTTTACGCACCATACATACAAACCTTGGGAAAAAAAAAATGTAATTATCACTAATTGTCCGCTTAGTGCGCAGTAAAAATTAAGACAGTTTTGTTTCTCAAAAAAAAAAAAAAATTAGGACAGTTTTGGCTTTTCTTGAACAAATTTGATGATGTGATATATAGCACCAATAGCAGCATGTAGGTGGTCATAAAGATGTCCACATTCTTTTATCAAAAAAAAAAAAAGATGTCCACATTCTATAAGAAAAAATGGAAAAGGACACCTGACTCCAAATTTCTTTGGAGCGAAGTGTCTCCATTCATTTGTTCTTTATCATCCGATAAAGTTGCTTTCTTCGTTTTGTTTGATTTCTTTTTCTTTTTGTCTTTGCCTTAAGATAAGGTGGAAGTAGTAGTTGTACACGAGGAAATAGACATGAGAAGTGGTGACACTACTACCTGCAAGTTTCAATCCAAGTGTATGTTTAGCTAGCTTATTTTTTGTCAATTTATTTTACTATTCAGTTTATTTTTACTACTATTTATATATTTCATTACATTTTTTGGTATTATTTATGGGTCTCACTGTACTATTTCAACTAACATTTATATTTATTTACAGTACTTTCAGTAAAAAAATTTCAGTTTCAATAAAATAAGTAGATTTCAAATAGACTCCAAAAAGGAAGGAACTGCATTATTTGTTTGCTCAAGTTAGGTGGTGCAACAATGGGCAATAGGAGATTTTGGTGAATTTTCATTGCCTTTACGCAACAATCAAAGTGAACTATTAAAAAAAGCTGCTTTGCTTATCTTGACATAGAAAAATGAAAATGGTGAGGATGCTTTGTCTGCCATTAGATGGGATAAGATTAAAACCGAATAGGACTCTAGCTTTCAATTGTTAATTTCGTACTCTATGCACTTTATCTTAAACAAACAGATTTCTAAGGTTCAATTCTCTAACCTCTATTATCGATGTATAAGAAAAAAAAAATGCACCTCCATGCTGTTATTATGTTAGCAATTCTCATTTTTAATTAGCCTTATCAATACAATTTAAAACTTAAGTTTTATTACAAATGTGGGTTTCAATTAACTCAACTGGTAAAGTTTCTAATGGTTGAATAAAATATCTAAAGTTTTCAATCCCCCCTACATCAAAAACTTATTGGTATCTTGTTTTAATGATAAAGAGCAATTATTATGAACAAATGCCATAAGTTGAAACTCTACCAAAAAAAAAAAAAAAAAAACAATAACAACAACAACAACAACAAAAAACCTAAGTTTTACTCATTAAATATGGTCAATTGCATTTTTAGTCCCTCAAATATGATCTTTATTCGATGTTGACCTTTCGAATTTTATTAAATGTAACAATTTAGCCACTTCGTTTGATTGACTAATGAAAAGCTTGCCCTCATACATCAAAACTAAAATTGAACCGACCATATATTTGATTTGAGGAACTAAAAATAAACATACCTCGTATCTAAGAAAACAAATTCAAAATCAGCCCAACATTGTAAGGGGGGAAAATGCAAGTTAGAAATAGACAAGGTAATAAATGAATTATGAACTAAATTATTACATTTTCAAAATTTTGAAGGAGCAAAATCATACCTTTTAAAAATCAAGGAATAAAGATCACACTACCCTCATAATAGAGGAACAAAAATGCAATTTATCCAAACCAAAAGCAAAAGATTTGTCACATCACACATTAACGAAAATGGCAGACATGTGAGATCTCACCCCCCGAGTCCCATACCAATGTGATCCTACTAGAAATCCACTTGTGAAAGCTTTTTGGAACAACTTATTAACGACAGGGTTAGTATAAAATGAGATCTAAAAAAAAGACTCGCACACAAATGCATCTCCATGCTGCTAGAGGACTACTTTCTCTTGATTAAGTCCAAAGGACTAATGATAGGTCTGGTCCACTAGACCCAAAACAAAATGGCCCTAAAAAATGACCTCTTTGTGGATTGTGCAAACCTGTATGGAGCTGGGTTGGGAGTTCTTTAAGAAATCCTTACAAATACACATATGTTACTCTACCTGTAACTAAATTCTGGAATAACAACAGAGCTTTGTAGTTCAATTAGTGCTTTATAATTATTCAAACCCTCCTTTCTGAACTATCAAATTATTTACCCAAAAAAAAAACAAAACAAAACAAAACTCGGCATAAAATTTATGGAATGCATAGATTAATTAAAAGTTGTATATAAATTTAAACGAGAAAATATCTACCAATATCATTGAAATCAATACTAAAATGGATAATAAAACTAAATGAAAAAGGCTACCTCAAATTACACAAAAGGAACACATCTTATAACTTATAAGACCAAGTTTTATCATAATAAAAATTACAGTAAATGATTAAATAATAAATAATAAAATTTTTAATGATAATATTGTTATAATTTGAATAGTATTTTATACTTCTTGAAACTTATTAATAAATTTTAAGCTAAATTACATACCTTTTTTTTTTCATTTTGCTAAATGATGAGAAACTTTATTGAGACATAACATAATAAACACATGTATTACAAATAATATTGTTGCTTTCTGTCTATACAATAGACAACGTAGCTGTCCTAGGTAGGGATTGCCAAAGCTCTCGATTGCTTGTGCCCCAACTCTACGTAGCCCTCCAGACCATGAATCATCCCCTCTTATATGTATTGAGTGACAACCATTACACATAGGCTATAGCATCACTCAATCACCAAGAGAAAACCCATAGCACAAATACATTCAAGCTGGAGTAAAATTTAATTTAAATTTCAAAGCTGTAAACATCACATCTTCTGTCATAAGGTTTACCATCATGAACCCACATGAAGTTCTTGTTAGTTTTATATAGTATACCATGAGAACCTAAGCATGTTGTCTCATCAATTATTTAATATCACCATTAACCGCATCAAATGTTTGCATCCACTACTTATTACTTAGTATCATTTTTCGGAATGGTTTCTAACGTTTTAAATGTGTCACTGAGTAAAGTTAGTTTTTAACCTTTTAATTTTTTTTTTCAAAATAGTGTCTATGGTTAAGTACTTAAATAATAAGTAGTTGATGAAAACATTTGATGCGGTTAATGGTGATATTAAAATATTAATTTCAAAATCATGTGGGATGTCGCGTTGTCTTAATTTTTATTTTTTTAAAACTAAACTAAACTGAGTTTCTAAAATCACATGCATGCTTGTTTCTAAACTAACAAAAATTCTAAGACTATATAAAACACCATAATTTGTGCCACAACTATTCACAATCATGTAATAGATTGTGAGTGGTGGAGAAAAAGTAGTAGGTCCATGTGAAAGTGACAGGTAGCCAGTCACAATCTACCATGTAGGATAATTTTCGCAAAAGTTATGATATTTTGTGTATTACTAGAATTACTCACAAACTAAATAGAGTTACAAATACCAAAATATCAAAGGCAAACACAGTAAAATATCAATTGAAAAGACTTGAGTTAACGGAGAAGAAGAAGAAATATTTAAGTAATATTTTTAATTTAAAAAAAAAAAAAAAAAAAAAAAAAAAAAGCAATAAAATCATAACTTAACATAACAAAACAAAACCCTTATTTTTCCCTCCCTCAAAGCAAAGCTGAAATTTCCAAATTGTTTTTGCAAACCCCAACCCCAGCTAGCAGAGAATGTGAGATTAAAAGTCAAATTTCTATTTCATGGTGGTGGTGTGGTTTTTCTTTAGCAGTAAAAGGATTCCAATGGAACCTTTTTTTTTTTTTTTTTCCTATATGAAAAATTTTATTAGAAAAAAAGACTCTTAAACGACTCAAGCTTCTTCTACAATAACACTATCAGGGAGCTCTGAGAGTTTAAAGGAGCCAAAACTTGTTACAACAAAAAGCCCACTTAGCCAAACAATGGACAGCAAAATGAGTATTTCTTCTAACATTACTAGACTAATTGGAGATGGGAATATAGGATTGCTTGTTTGATACCATGACATGTTTTGATATTTTAAAGTCACAGTAAATTTAATCATTTGACTATTATTACATTATAGATAGGATTAAACAATTGATGTGATTGCTATCTGCACAGGTGTTGACTGTTGAGGAAGCTTGTGGAGGATGCATCCAATGTTTCTGAATGACTAGAGCAATTCCAAACAGCATGGTTCCTCAATCTATTATTTATGTCCATGAAAGAAAAGTGCAAGTGGTGTTGAGGCATTTACTTGTGAGGATGATTACATCATACAAGGGATACAGTTTGAATTTGTTAAGGATACAGCTGTAGTTGTCAAGGATAGCAGCTAAGTCATATGCAGCTAGTGTTACTGATGTATCACAGCTGTAGTATTCAAAATACAAATGTTGGATTGTGTTGAGATAGGATTAGGATAAGATAGAATTGTATTTAATTTTGTATCTAAGTGATAAGGGAGAAGCATATCTGATTTGTATAGATGAGTCAAGGCCGAATTATATGGAGAAGGATATCTGATTGTGTATAGATGAGTCAAGGCCGAATTGTATTTAAATTTTGAATCTGTAACAAACTCTGCTATATGTGAAAATGCCTTGAACCGTGAATGGTAAGGCTTGGAAACAATTTCAGTTATTTGTTTTTAACATGGTATTAGAGCTATTGTGACATACGTTTTTTTTTTTTCAATGGCTTCCTCGTCTTCATCAACTTCTACTGTCACCACTGCTACTTCTCCTTCTCCCACATTCACCATCTCATCACCATCAAACTTACCCGTGACAACTACCTACTGTGGAAAGCTCAAATTGTTCCTTATCTTAAGGGGCAACATCTCTATGGATATCTTGATGGAAGCACTCCTGCTCCACCTCAATCTCTCACTGTTGAAGTCAATGGAGACGTACAAGTCATCCAAAATCCGGACTTCGGTCACTGGTATTTACAAGACCAGATGAAGTGCCATAATATCCTCCCTCTCTGAGGGTATTCTGGCTCATGTGGTCAAATTCAACACATCAAGGGATGTGTAGCAAGCCTTAGAGAGAATGTTTACCTCTCAGTCAAGGGCTCGAACAATGCAAATCCACTATCAGCTCGCCACTTTGAAGAAAGGCAATTCCTCAATTGCTGATTATTTTCACTAGTTTACAACACTGGTTGATACACTTGCTGCTACTGCTCATGCCTTGAATGATTTTGAAATCATCTCATTTCTTCTAGCTTGTCTGGGATCTGAATGCGATTCCTTTGTTACATCTGTGACCACGAGAGTTGACCCTCTCTCCATTGATGAATTATATGGGCAGAAGAAATGATATGATTTCAAAATCATTCAAGGCATGAGCAGTAGCAGCAAGTGTATCAACCAGTGTTGTAAACTAGTGAAAATAATCAGCAATTGAGGAATTGCCTTTCTTCAAAGTGGCAAGCTGATAGTGGATTTGCATTGTGAAAATGATTGGAGCAGTGAATTGTCCTTTGCCCTTGCCACCAACTTTTGTTATTTGGCTGAGGTCCAGGGTGGTTGTATATACTTCATGGTGAAGGATCAATGTGGTTGTCTCTTCTTACAGAAGGTGTTTGATGAGGGAACATGTCAAGATGTGGAAATCATATTTGACGAAATTATTGGTCACGTTGTTGAACTTATGATGGACCCATTTGGCAATTACCTTGTGCAGAAGTTGTTAGATGTGTGCAATGAAGAACAGAGAATGCAGATTGTGCTCATGGTGACCAATGAACCAGGAAAACTTGTCAGGATTTCTCTACACACGCATGGCAAATTCTTCATATGTCACTAACTATTTCTGTAATTTTTGTAGGGAATTGATATTCTTTGCAATTTTGTCATTGTATTGTATTTCCTAGTACAACTAATAGGTAAAGCACTGAAAGTCTGAAACAAAGCAATGTTGCCAAAGGAAAGAAGCAAAAGCAACTATGTTAGGCTCTGCAAAGGATTTGGAAAATCTATGGATTTAAATGGGTTATAGTGTAAATGGAGAGAAATTGAATCAAAGATGAAGGAAAAGACCCACCGGAGGATAAGCATTAATTGCAATCTTTTGTATTCACTTATTCTATTTTCTGAAAAGACTTTAGTTGCTAAAACCCAAGTCATGACTAGGAAGACATATTTACTGGTGCAAATCCTAATATTCCAGTATTGATATATACCAACAAAAACCTAGGTACAAAATTGAGGTGATGACATTAGAATTTAGAAAGATCAGTGATCATTGCAAACACACTGTAGCCTCCAACTGGACTATGTTTTTTAAATTAAATCACCATCTCTCTTTTGTCTCCAAACGTTTTGCAAAACTCATGTTAGAAACCATGACAAATGTTTACGTTGACAAACTCCAAGGAGATATCCATTATGATTGACACCATATTCTCAAAGAATCCTAGTTGAAGATAATTTTCACCTAATCAAAAACTGAACATAAAAATATGAAATACTGTGGCTATTGGCTGAGAACTTAGAACAGAGAGTCTGCAATCAAAAAGACTTGAATACAACACCTCCATGTTAATGCCATAATAATCTATATAAAGCAGAGACAAGAAAAACAACAGGACTTGTGTAACTTGGCTCTACTAATAATCATTGATTATAAAATAATAGTTAAGAGAGTGGATGCTTTTGTTTAACTTAATGAGGAGATCGAGTAGGTAACATAAAAGAAGCTCAAAGCTTTTCTATCTAGCATGAATGCAGCAAACAAAACAACAACAACAGCAGCGGCAGATAGAAGCAAGCAACATGAAATAGAGAGAGCGAAAGTAGCTGGTGTTGATGACATCGATTTCATGAAGAGTAACGGAATGCACGAGCTCCTTACGCTTCTGGAGCACCAAGAGTTCCCACCCGGCTAGCATTGCCAATGGGGTGAGAGAATGATAGTTTTTTCAGATATATATACACACACACATATGTAAGAATGTATTTTAAATGTTTATTATGTTTTAATTTGAAAAATAAAAATATAATATAAGAATGCTTTTGAATTAAAAAAATAGAAAAACATTTTTTTAAAAGTTCAATGAGAAAATTTTCCAACCTTAAGAGATACGTTCCTAAAATCAAATATTTTGTTATAATTTTTGCCATAACTTGTTGCAATAGTGAATTATATTACAAGTCCAAATCTTTTATCTCATATATTATTCTTTATGTTTTTAATATGTATATCAAATTTTGTTCAAATTAAATGTTATTTGCTTTTCAATCAATAAACTTATTTTTTATGCATAATTTTAAACCACAAAAGCTTGAAATTTAAACATTTGATTGATAATATAACATTTGATCTTTGATCTTCTTGAAATTTTGCCAGTATAAAGGATATAATAAGATCATGTAATACAATAATTAGATTTTCAAAATTCAAAACCCATTAGAAAGATATATGAATAGCTTGAGAAATTTCTACCTTCTTATGAATACAGCGGTGGAATGAGATTTTTTTGAGTGAGTATAAACTAAAAATAAATAAATGATGACCCCGCCCAAGGTTTTTGTATTACATGTATTTCTATTAAACGTGGACGATTTTATTAAACTACATGTATTTTCTATCAATTATATGGACACCCAAGAGAGAGGAATTGAGCATGGACGTCTTTATTGAAAACACCAGGAGGCACCACTAGATTTTGAGTTAATTTTTATTTTAAAATTTTGATTTTGTTTCTAGTACTGCAATGTGAGGCTCAAAATAAGAAAAAAGTGAAATTTTCACGCTTGATTTTATTTGGAATACTGTGATGGAATGAGTTTTTTTTGGGTGAGTATAAACTAAAAATAAATAAATGATGTCCCCACCCAAAGTTTTTGTATTGTCTGTATTTTCTATTAAACATGGGCATCTTTATTAAACTACATGTATTTTCTATCAATCATATGGACACCCAGGAGAGAGAAATTGAATATGGACCTTTTTTTATTAGAAACACCATGAGGCACCACTAGATTTAGATTTAATTTTTATTTACTGAAAATTGATTTTGTTTCTAGTACTGCAGTGTGAGGCTCAAAATAAGAAAAAGTGAAATTTTCACACTTGATTTTATTTGGAATACAGTGGTGGAATGAGATTTTTTTGGGTAAGTATAAACTAAAAATAAATAAATTGTGTCCCCGCCCAAGGATTTTGTATTGCAGGTATTTTCTATTAAACATGGACATGGATGTCTTTATAAAACTACATGCATTTTCTATCAATTATATGGACACCTAAGAGAGAGGAACTGAACTTGGATGTCTTTATTAAAAACACTAGGAGGCACCACTAGATTTTGATTTAATTTTTATTTATAGAAAATTGAATTTGTTTCTAGTAATGCAATGTGAGGCTCAAAATAAGAAAAAAGTGAAATTTTCATACTTGATTTTATTTGAGTGAGGAATCAGAGAATGTGAGACTCCAAAACAAAACTACGTTTCTAATATGTATAATGTACTGTATAACATAAGCAAATGTAAAAACTAAAAACCCAACTTTTATTATATTACATGTAATATTGTTCCTTTCTGTCTATACAATAGACAACCTAAATTTCCTAGGCAGGGATTGCCAAAGCTCTTGATTACTTCCAACATGTGCCCCAATCTCTACCTCGACCACTAGACCATGAATCATCCCCTCTTATAAGTATTGAGTGACAACCACTAGGTGCTATAGCATGACTCTTCAATCAACAAGAGAAAGCCCATAGCACAAACACATTCAAGTTGGAAAATAATTTAATTTAAATTTCAATAAACCTTTCTCTATTGACGCACTAAAACAATTTTGCAGACCTAAGACAAAACTGCCAGAGCAATAAATCCAATGAACAGCTCCATCAATTTCTTATTGTTTTCCTCG